>NC_053427.1:60422572-60691533 GCF_007990345.1 Gossypium hirsutum | reverse complement strand
GGAGAGAAGGAAGAAATGAAAAGATGATGGCTAGACACTAGGGTAATATTTTATTATACATTAAGTAACCTACCCATTTGTCCATTTGAATTTCTTGTCCCCTATGGTCAGCCATCAGCTTCTAAGGGGTCTATTTGCCTTTTAAAGACCCCAATTTCGGTTCTCTAGCTATTTGACACCCTTAGCTATCAAAATAGGACTTTTGCACTTTATGCGATTTAGTTCTTTTCCACAATTAAGCATGAAATCACTAAAATTAATTCACCAAAATATTCATACTCTCATATAACCATGCCACAACACATAAAATAATATTAAAAATAATTTCTCTGACCTCGGATTAGTGGACCCGAAACCAATGTTCTGACTGGACCCAAAATCGGGCTGTTACAACTTGCAAGTCAAGTTAAACGAAATATATTTTCTTTCTAGAGGGTTTAGTACTTATTAGTATAATATATTTAGCATTTATTAGCATAATTTATTTGACCTACGAATTTAGCATATGTATTTTTTAAAAATATTTATTTTTTAATATTTTATTATACTCCTAAAAGATACTTATTAGCCCTCTAACCTTTCTTGTAGAGTCTAAAAACTCCTGTATAAAATATTTTCTCATAATTTTGAATTCAAAAGTTTGTGTACATAAAAGTTTATTAACATAACAAATTTTAAAAAAATTATTTTATTAATTGATGTTTTGTTTGTAAAATTTGTTTTTAACTAAAATTTTCTTATAGGTTAGCTTGAAAACATTATTTTAAATTTTAATCAAACCTTAATCAAACCTTTTTAAAATTAAGCTGTCAAATATAAATTCAAATACAACCAACCTCTAATTTTATTGTCGTAGTTTTATAGACTTTAAGAAAAATTAAAAGTTTTTAAAAATTCTTAAATTCTTAATTAGGGTTTTAAATGATTGTGTTTAAATATTAGTGCATGATTTTTCATTGATATAATATTATTTTACAATTTTTAAAAATTCCACGCAATATTGTCGTTAATTAACCTTAACAATTTAAAGAAGTTTTTAAATTTTTCTAATATTATTCATTAAAATTGTTAAAATTTGAAGTAATATATTTTAATTAATATATACAATCAACTTGTATATCACAAGATAAAAAATAATAATATATAAATGAATTAGTATTTAGTACATTAATAACATAATTTTTTAACTTTACAAATAAAATTAAAAAAAATCACCATATGTCTCATTTATTTTTTAATATTATACCATATCATATAAATCTATTTGTAAAATTTAAAAATTCTACTAACAATCTATTAAATATTTTATATTTTT
Source organism: Gossypium hirsutum (assembly GCF_007990345.1). NCBI lineage: Eukaryota > Viridiplantae > Streptophyta > Magnoliopsida > Malvales > Malvaceae > Gossypium > Gossypium hirsutum. Next base: position 60,690,218 of record NC_053427.1, on the reverse strand, counting down.
TTTAGTGAATATAAAGATAGTTTGTTCAAATTATAAATGAATTCTACACATTTAATGATGATAATGATGAGTGCAACTAATGAGCGAAATTTTAAATTCAAATCTTACATAAAGTGGGGCCCAACTTTTTCACTGGCATGCCGGGTATGAAACTCTCAATCATGACCTGAATTAAAGGCTTAAAGAAAGATACTGTCTCATGGGTAATCTTTGTCTATGGTGATTACTATTATTTTTTAAATGAATATACAAATTCCTCTTAGATTTGCTAAGTTCTATCTCAAACCTATGAGGCTCTAATCACTAATTATTTCAGCCAATAAATACCCTAAAACTAAATGTCTAACTTCTAAGTCTAATAAAATTGCAATGACCCAAAATGAATTAAGAAAATTTTAATTATTAAGCGCAAAAAATAATTTCAAAAGTTAACTTTTTCTTTAAACTAAGAAAGAAAGAGAATGGAGATTGTAATTGTACCGGGAAATAGCGACATTGGTTAGAAACAGGAAGCAGGGATATTCATTCCCCTGATTGGGTCCCCGAAAGAATAAAAGATCCTGCGTCCACGCACAATCTTTAATGTACATCTGTTTCAAGAAGAATGAAACATGCAGGGATATCCATTCCCTTCCCTTAAAAAAAAAAAACATTAGTTTCAACCGGTCTCTTGATTAACTGTTCATCTTTTTTTAAAAGAATAATTTAGCTCAAATTATAATTACACTTAAAAGAATATAATTCGTTTTTTATTCGATTTGACATTATTTAATTTAAGATTAAAAATTTATATTGTTTACATATTTTTATAATTAAATTTAAATAAATAATAAATTTTAAAAAATTAAATATTAACTCTGTAAAAATAGAACGTCGGTAATGACAATATATCATAAAGAAAAAAAATAAAAATAAAGAACACACAGATTTTTAAGTGGAAACCCTTTCGAGAAAAAAAACTACGGGCAAATGAGAAGAAAATTCACCATGTCGAATTCGAATGATTACAAGAGAAGTAGACTATGTCTAGTTATAGGATTGTAAAATCATATTCTAATCGGAGTGTAGTAAGATTGAAATACCTTATTCTAATCAATATCCAATAGATAGAGTTTAATAAGGTTTAAAAACCTTATTCTAAAATAAAATAAAATATGTGTAGTTCTATATGGATTTTACTTTTATTTTATTTTACCACTGTATTTTATTTAAATAAGGATTCGGGTCATTTAATTCTAACAATCTCCACCTTGAATAAGTTCTCCTTCGCGAACTCTCAAAGAACAAGTTCTCCACCTCTTCCATAAAACCCTTTAAGGGTTTAACTTCAACAATGAACACCAACCAAGTCTAAGCAATGCTTAAACTTGGTTATAGGAAGTGACTTAGTCATCATATCTACAGGATTTTCATGAATACTAATTTTGCTCACAACAATATCACCACGAGCAATAATATCACGAACAAAATGATATCGAACATCAATGTGTTTTGTTCTCTCATGAAACATTTGATCTTTTGTAAGGAAGATGACACTCAGATTGTCACAAAATACTGTACTAATTAGAAGGTCTTCATTGAGTTCACTAAAGAGTCCCTTCAACCAGATAGCTTCTTTACAAGCCTCAATAATTGCTATGTACTTAGCTTTAGTGATAGACAAAGTTACTTTAGTTTGCAAAGTAGCTTTCCAACTGAATGCACAACCTCCGATTGTAAAGACATAACTAGTGAGAGATCTTCTTCTATCAAGGTCTCTAGCAAAATCAACATCAATATACCCAATGACTCCATCTCTAGTTCTTCCAATGTAAACAAACATCAGTAGTACCTCGTAAGTATCTTAAAATCCACTGAACTGCTTTCCAATGTTCTTTGTCGGGATTTGCCATGTATCTGCTAACTGCACTGACTACATATGATAAATCTGGACGTGAACAAACCATAGCATACATGAGAGATCCCATTACACTAAAGTATGGAACATATGACATGAACTCAATATCATCATCTGATTGTGGAGACAAAGCCGATGAAAGTCTGAAATAGGCTGCTAACGGAGTATTAACAAGCTTCGTACTCTGCATATTGAACCTGCAAAGAACTTTCTCAATGTACCCTTCCTGACTTAGGTAAAATTTACTTACTTTCTATCTCTGAGAATCTCCATACTAAGTATCTTCTTTGCTGGTCCCAAATCTTTCATCTCAAATTCTTTACTTAGTTGGGCTTTAACCTTTCTTATCTCTCTTTTATCTTTCACTACTATCAACATGTCATCAACATAAAGGAGTAGATACACAAAAAAACCATAATTTTTTTATTAAAGTAAACATAATTGTCAAAGCTACTTCTTTTAAAATCATGAGAAGTCATAAGGAACCAAACCTCTTGTACCACTGTCTTGGTGACTGTTTTAAACCGTAAAGGGACTTTTTCAGTAAGCAAATATAGTCCTCTTTTTCTGAGACTGTAAAACCCTCTGGATGTTGCATGTAAATATCCTCCTCAAGTTCTCCATACAAAAATTATAACACCTCCCAACCACATTCAACGCCAAAATAGGGTTACGGAGCATTACTAGACTTATTATTCAATTAATCATACATTTCACATACATATTCAAATTCCAAATAATCATCATTCAACATCATTCACATTGTCCCTAATACGGGCCTACGAGGCCCAAAATATACATTCGGGGTGGTTCGGGACTAAATCGATAGCTTATGAAAATTTTAGAAAAACTTAGAAAATTTTTCCAAATATAGGGGACACATGCCAGTGTGGTCCAACCATGTGTCTCATATGGCTAAAGACATGTCCGTGTCACAGGCCTTGTGGACATTCGAAATGGAATCACATGGCTGTGTCCCAGCCCGTGTCTAACCCCATGTAACTCTCTTACTTAGGTCACACATCCAACCACAAGCCCGTCTAACCAGCCCGTGTGCCCTTCGAAATGGCCACACATGCCCGTGTGCCAGGCCGTGTACTAGGTCGTGCCAAACCTGTAGGGTATATTGACTTATAACACACGGCCAAGTCACACGCTCGTGTGCTAGGCTGTGTAAAGCATACTGACTTGATTTCTAATTCAACACTAGGGGACACACGGCCATGTAACTTGACCATGTGTCACACATAGCTGTGACACACACCCGTGTCTCTGCCCGTGTGGACAAAAATAGGCTATTTACCAAGCCATCTTGCCACCCAAATTTGCATACTCCTATTCCAAACCAAATGGCACAACACAAGGTATAAATAGGAATTCAAACCAACCTTAACTAAGCCTAATTCATGCTAATTTCATACTATCAATCACATGATACACAAATATCAAAATAAGCTCCAAATTTTACATTCATAATTCACCTAATGGTCACTTTCAATTATATAACAATTTACCTATAATTTCATGCATACCAAATCTCTAAATTTCAAACATAAGGTACTCAAATTACCAATTCATAATACACATGACATAGTCATTTCCAACCACATGACAAAAGGGCATTTGCATATATATATATACAAACATTATCAAACATTACCAAAATAATCCAACTCATATGCCTATACACATTCTAAACCATCCATCCATTACAAGCCAACTCAAATGGCTAAAACCATTACTAACATATTCCAAAATGGCCATAACTCCTATACATGTCATATAACCCAAACATAAACTCAAAAGTACCAAAGTGATAGCTTGATAGTGTAATGAGGTCTTTGACTATTCCCGAATCCGAGCTAGCTTTGATTTCACTATAAAACACGGAAAAATAAACAATGTAAGCTATAAAGCTTAGTAAACTTGTATGAAATAATAAGCAAAGCTTACCATTTAATTAACATTAAAAATATGAACATAACATACTAAGAAATAATTAACCATAATGTTAACATATATTTAATCACATAATTTACCATAAACTCACAACTTCCATAGATTCGATGCTTATGTAGTTTTTGAATATACCTGTACTGATACGTATCTATTTCTCACCATTTCATATCTTCGATATACCCGTTGAACCATTCAGAATACTATTAGATACCCTAGAAATTGCACCCTAAGTGCCACATAATAGCCGGAGCTATTTCAATCTCATATCACATATAATGCTCACTCTCGAGCTATCAACGGGTTTGCTTATACAAGTTGACGGTCATGACGAAGCTACATGGTGCTGCTCACACAAGCTGATGAGTATCTGTAACACATGTCGGATAACTCAGCCACCAATAGGACGTACGGATCAGCACCCCCTAATGACATGTCATTCGTATCCTAATCTATTCCTAAGGTTCAATTGGGATTTCTCAATGTCGAATCTTCATCGAATATATCCACAAGGTCATATTCACAAATAATTCAATAATAAAGCATTTAAAACTCAATTATACAAATGCTTATTATCATACGAACTTACCTCGATTGCAAAAAGACAAAATAAGTCGATTAGTCTGATCCTTTGTTTTTCCCCCAATCTAAATCCGAATTTCACTTTTCTTGATCTAAATGTAATCAAAATTAACTTATTTAATTATCATTCTATTCAATTTAGTCCAAAATACACATTATAGTAACTTTACATTTCCCCCTAATATTTCAACATGTTTACAATTTAGTCCTTATCTCAAAAAATACAAATTCATGCAATTCAACCTATACCCATGCTAGCCAAATTTCAACTAAGTGCCTAGCAGCCCATATTTTTCATTTATTTCACAATTTAACCACAAAATTTCTACATTTCTCAATTAAATCCCTAAATACAATTTTATCAAAAATCACTTTACAAATGTTGTTTATCTAACAACAAGCATACATTTTCTATCATCAAACATCAAAACACACATGCATTCATTAATGGAAAAACCCTAAACCTGTAACATTTTTGCAAATTAGCCCCTAGGCTAGCTAGATTAAGCTGCAACAATCTCAAAAACATAGAAATAATTAAAAACGAGTCAAAAATCACTTACACGCTAAGAGAAAGCTTGTCGAATGTTCAAGCCCTAAAAATGGTGTCTTTTTTTTATTTTCGGTGGTGGAAGATGGATAAAGATGATGAGATGCTTAGTGTTATTAAATTTAAACTTAATTACTCATTTACCTTTTTAACCTTAACTTAAAACATTAAAATTCACTTAAATGATGTTCAAGAATGTACACTAACCTTATAAATGGGCTAATTACTACTTAATGACCTTTACTTTAATATTCCATAGCTATTAGACACCTTTAGGTAATAGAACTTGACTTTTACACTTACGCAATTTAGTCCTTTTTATCAAATTAAACATTTAAACAATAAAATTTCTTAACGAAATTTTCACACAATCATATTATCAATAGACATTAAAATAATAATAATAAAATAATTATTTTGACCTCAGATTTGTAGTCCTAAAACTACTATTCTGATTTGACTAAAAACGAGCTGTTACAAAAATACAGTTTTTACATCTAACTGCTCAAGCTCTAAATCATGAATGGCCACAATACCAAGCAAAGCTCGAATCGAACTATGCTTCACAATTGGGGAGAACATATCTGTGAAGTCCACTCCTAGAATTTGACTGTAACCCTTTGCAACAAGTCTTACTTTATATATGGGTTCTTCAACTCCTAGAGTCTCTTATTTATTTTTAAACACCCATTTACAACGAACAACCTTTTTACCTTTAAGAAGTTTCACAAGGTCTCATGTTCTGTTTTTGTGGAGTGATTTCATCTCCTCTTGCATAGCAAACATCCACTTTTCTGAGTCTTCACAGCTAATTGCCTTAGAATAATTAGATGGTTCTTGGTTTGCATCTATATCTTCAACCACATTTAAAGCATAAGCAACTAGATTAGTCTCGGCATACTTTTTTGGAGGTTTAATTTCTCTTCTAGTTCTGTTTTTGATGATAGACTATTGTGGTGAAAAAGCAACTATATTCTGAATTTCTGTACTTACTTGAGGAGTCGACTTTGTTGTAGATTCTAGATTAATCTGATGCTCCACCTACTTTTGATTTTCTTTATTGGAAGAGTCTTTAAGAGATAAGTTAGGTAGCATAGCAGTTTCATCAAAAACAACATCTCTGCTAATCACAACTTTTCTATTTTTAGGCCACCATAAGTTATACCCTTTTACAGTAGCTTTATAACCAAGAAAAGTACATTTAATGGATCTCGGTTCCAATTTTCCATTATTAACATGAGCATACGTAGGACACCCAAAGATCTTTAAAACAAAATAGTCAGAAGGATTACCAGACCATACCTCTTATGAAGTCTTTTCTCAATGGCAATGGATGGAGATCGGTTGATCAAAAAACATGTAGTAGAGGCTGCTTCGGCCCAAAATGACTTTAGTAAGTTCACATTTGAAAACATACATCAAACCTTCTCCATGATCATTTTGATCATTCGTTCTACAATGCTATTTTGCTATAAACTATGACGAACTGTCAAGTGTCTCATGATCCCTTCTGACTTGCACAGTTTATTAATCTCATCATAACAGAACTCTAAACAATTGTTTGGTTGGAGGTATTTTCTTTGTTTTCCCTTTTTTTTAATCATAATTTTCCAAGACTTAAATGAAGAAAACATATCGCTTTTTTACTTTAGGAAGAATGCTCAAACTTTTCTAGAAAAATCATCAATAAAAGTTAGCATATAATTAGCTCCACCTCTCGAAGGTACTCTGAATAGGCCCCACAGATCAAAATGAATATACTCCAATGTTTCCTTCATGTCATGGATTCCTCTGGTGAATCAAACTCTCTTTTGCTTCCAAAAAACACAGTGTTCATAGAACTTTAGTTTGCAAATTCCTTGCCCAACAAAAAGTTCTCTTTTGCTCAATTCTCTCATGCCATTCTCACTTATATGCCCTAGGCGCATATGCCAAACTTTAGTAATATCATTATCTAACAAGGAAGAGGAAGTGACAGTTGCATTACCAGTAACAATAGAACCCTGCAGAGCATATAACTTGGTTGTCTTTCTTTGCCCTTTCATCACAACTAAGGAACCTTTGGAAATCTTCAAAACCCCACTTTTAGCTATGTATTTGTACCCTTTTGAATCAAGAGTACTCAAAGAAATTAAATTTCTCTTCAATTTTGGAATATTTCTTATGTCACTAAGTGTTCTGACAACTCCATCAAACATCTTAACTTTAATTGTTCCAACACCTGTGATTATACACAAAGTATTATTTCCTATCAAAACAACACCTTCCAGACACTATTTCGTAAGTTGTAAACCAATCCCGATTGGGACTCATGTGGAAGCTACAGCCCGAATCAAGGATCCACTCCTTGCTCACTTTAGAATTGTTGACAGAAACGACTAGAAGTTCACCATTGTTGTAGTCTTCTACAACATCAACTTCACCAGAATTTTTTGGTTGTTTTCCCTTTTGATTCGTAGCCTCCCTTTTGATCTTGTTCTATAGCTTATAGCACTCAAATTTAATGTGCCCTTTCTTCTTACAGAAGTTACAAGTTTTACCTTTGTATGAAAACTTTGATCTACTGTTAGATTTACTGTGAGGATTCCATTCCTAAGTCCTTCCACGATCATCATTAGCATTCCAATCTTGTCTCCCACGAATAATGGGACCCTCTCCCTGAGAGTCGGTTTTAACCACAAGATGCTTCATCTTATCATACAAGGTTAAAGAATTATAAACCTCATCAACTGTGAGAGACTTGCGGCTATATAAAATCGTGTCATTAAAGGTTGAATAAGACGGGTGCAACAGACAAAGTAGAATCAACCTTAGATATTCCTTATCATATTGAACCTCCATGGCCTCCAAGTTTGAAAGAATTTCCTTAAACACTGTTAAGTGTTCATGCACAGACGCACCTTCCTCCAAAGGATGAGCATAAAGACGTTGCTTCATATGCAACTTGCTGGTTAGAGTTTTCGACATACATATTTGTTCCAGCCTCTTCTATAATGCAGTGGCAACCTTATCCTTCATCGCATCCTACAAAATTTCGTTAGACAAATGCAGATGTAATTGTGTTAACGCCTTTCGATCCTTACGCTTCTCCTCTTTATTCGTTAATGTCGAAGGCATCTTATCTATCCCTGGCAGGGTGTCCTCAGATCCATCTGTGCAAGAACTGCTTGCATTTTAATCTGCCACAACATAAATTTGGTGTTGTGATCTAACAGCGGAATTTCATACCTCAAAGACACCATTATAGTGATCAAGATGAACAACCTAGAAGCTCTGATACCAACTTGTAAAAATAGAACGTCGGTAATGAAAATATATCGTAAAGAAAAACAGAAATAAAAATAAAGAACACACAGATTTTTACGTGGAAACCCTTTCGGAAAAAAAAACCACTGGTAGAAGAGAAGAAAATTCACTATGTCGAATTCGAACGATTACAAGAGGAGTACACTATGTCTATTTAGAGGCTTGTAAAACAATATTCTAATAGGAGTGTAGTAAGATTGAAACACCTTATTCTAATCAATATCAAATAGATGAAGTTTAATAAGGTTTAAAAACCTTATTATAAAATAAAATAAAAGAAGTGTAGTTCTATAGGGATTTTACTTTTATTTTATTTTACCACTGTATTTTATTTAAATAAGGATTTGAGTCATTTAATTCTAACAAACTCAAACAACCTTTTATGTTTTGAAGTCAAAGTCGTAGGAATCTTTGTGAATATATCACTCACTCCATTCTCCTCTGGTAATTATACTTTACTTAAGCCAATCATCCCCTTTTTAAGAGATATTCAACTAGTCTCAATTAGATGTTTTCATGAGTCGAGTTAAGGTTTGATCCCCCCAAAAAAAATTCAAGTCTATGCTTGTTTTTGAGTTGATCCGGTCCGACCAAAAAGCTCATTTCACTATACAAAAAATAAAATATTAAAATTATTTCTTTGCATAATTGATGCAATCTCCTTCCATGGTGGCCTAGTAATACCCAAACCTCTTGATTTTCCTGGCCATTGTGAAACCATTAGCATGTGTTCCGTAGACACCCTCGTGGACTTCTTCCAAGATTTTCTTGGCCTTGACAACATCTGCACATCTTAGTAGCACTTGATCCTTTCTTCTTTTACATAAGATCTCCCCATCCAAGACATTGTCACTGGCTAGTCTTCTCAATGTCCTTTTATCATTCTCAGTAGCTTGGTCAGGGTATTCATGATTCTTCACATATCATAGTATATCGTGGTACCAAGAATGATCATCCTTTTCTTCTTCTTTTTTGATGTTGTAACAATGAGCCGGAGCCTCATAAATACTCATCTAGATCAGTTTCACATCCTCTTGTTTGTTCACCTTGACTATGGAAACTAAAGTTGCTAGGGTATCAGCCATCTAATTTTCTTCTCGTGGGAGATAGCAGAAGGTGATATCATCAAACTCTTTAATTAATTCAAGGATCAATCTTTGATAATCAATCAACTTGGGATCTTTCATCTCTCATTCACCTTTGAGTTGATAGATCACTAGTGCAAAATCTCTATAGACCTCCAACACTTTGATCTTGCGTTCTATGGCTACACGAATTTCCATGATACATGCTTCGTATTTGGCTATATTGTTTGTGTAATCAAAATCCAATTTACTAGTGAAGGGATAATGATCTCCATTTGGGGATACCAAATCTGCCCTGATTCCGTTACCCACAGCGTTTGAGGCCCCGTCGAAGTTTTAGTTTCCAATGATGGCCTTCTCGAGAGTCTTCTTTGGTGCTTGCAACATACATTAGATCTTCATTTGGGAAGTCAAATTTCAAAGGCTGGTAATCTTCTAGAACTCTACTGGCTAGAAAATTTGCTATTGTACTCCCTTTTATAGCTTTCTGATTCACATAGACTATATCAAATTCAGAAAGCAGAATTTGACACCGGGTCATCCTCCCAATCAAAGCAGTTGACTCCATCATGTACTTTAAAGGGTCTAGTTTCGAGATGTGCCAAGTTGTGTGGTACAACATGTACTGTCTCAATCTTTGGGTTGTCCAGATTATGGCGCAACTGTAACATCCTAAAATAGGGCCTAAACAGAATAGTGGTTTCAAAACCATGAATCTGAGGTAAAAAAATTATTATGATTAATTTTTAAGGTTTATTCATTGATTGAATAATTGTGTAAAAATTTTGTGAAGAAATTTTATGTATAAGTGCCTAATTTGATAATTAGGACTAAATTGTAAAATAAGCAAAATGTGTGTTCTAGATAATAAAGGGGATTTAATTGAAATGGGTTCTTAAAGTGGAGGTCCTTATTTAGTAATTATACCATTATATTCAAGTTTGGACAAAAATGGGCAAGAATAGGACAAATTTGAAAGAAAAGCCTTTAAGGGTATTTTGGTCATTTAGTAATTAAAAGAATTTAAAAGGGAAAATAAAGAAAAAATTGATCCATCTTATTCACGGAGGCCGAATATAGCATGGGGGAAGCCATGGTTAGGGTTTCCAAGCTTTTCAAGCTCAATAGTAAGTCCGTTCTAGCCTCGTTTTTAATGTTCTTTACGTTTTTGAAGTCCCGGTAACTTGATTTAGCTTATTCTAGCAATAATTCATGCTAGGGTTCATATTTGGAAAAATATCCATAGGTTAAATGTGTTTATTTTTATGTTTTATGGTAGAATATGAAGCTTGAAATTATGTTAAACAACTTTTGCTAAGCGATTTTAAGTGAAAACGAGTAAAACAACATAATTGGTAAAAATACCTAATGTTCATAAGTACATGATAGAGTGGGAATTTGATGTTTCCATAGAACGGAAAAATGTTCAGCATATCATAAAACATAAGAAAAATGGATAAACTTTAATTTCCGAGCCTAGGGGCAAAATTATAATTCTGCAAAGGTTTAGGGGCAAAATTGTAATTTTGTAAAAGTTTGAGTTAGGGAATGTTTTGAATGGTACATTAATTAAATAAGCGAAATATGATGTTTTAGCTCTCGAAAAGTGAGATTTGGACCTAGAACGGAAGAAAAATCGAAAATCGAGAAAGTTGGTAAAATGGTCGTTTTGGTATCGAGGTAAGTTCATATGTTTAATAAGCATTTAATTATGCGTATTTGAATGATAAATTGATATTTTGGACATAGATACTTTAGTATTGAGTTTCAGATATAATGATTAATGTTCAATAATAATTCGATATTGGAAAGAGAACTTGTATAATTTATATGTAAGACCATATTTTGTATTATGGCTTTGTATGACAACAAGAAATTATTGACTAGCATAGTTTGATGAGAATAAGTTAAGTTGATGATATGATGAGATTGAGAATGTAAGTATGTAAGTTGAGTAGCATTTTATTATTATGCAATTATAGTTATTAGTATTGTTATTATTGAGTTATGTGATTACCCTTAAGAATTTGAGCAAGTATGTTTCAGCTATGACTTGACAAGGCATTGATATCTCAAAGTCCATGGTTGTACCATGGCAATTAAGGAAGAATATGAAAAAGTCCATATTCATAACATGACATTTAAGGAGGAATTGACGGTTAAGGATACCATGTAAGACCATGTTAAGACATGGCATTGGTAAGGTAAGGATCCCGTGTAAGGCCATGTCAAGACATGGCATCAGCATTGATTAATGACTCCATGTAAGACCACATCAAGATGTGGCATTGGCACTAAGACAAGGATACCATGTAAGACCATGTTTGGAACATGGCATTTGGTAAGATAATGATACCATATAAGACCATGTTTGGAACATGGCATTTGGTAAGATAGGGATATCATGTAAGACCATGCCAAGGCATGGCATTGATAAGTTCTATAAGGCAAGGAAATCATGTAAGACCATGTCAAGACATGGCATTGATGAGTTAATATAAGGCAAAGGTACCATGTAAGACCATGCCAAGGCATGGCATTGGTGAGTTCATAAGGCAACGATGCCACGTAAGACCATGTCAAGACATGGCAATGGTAAGTTCAAAAAGGAAAAGGTTCCCGAGTAATCCAAAGAGTAAGTCAAAGAAATGAAAAGGTGAGAACATGAAGAAAGAGTACAGGTATGCATTTAAGGCTTATTTAATATTGAGATTGTAAGTAATTAAGATTATCAAGTATTAAGTAAGTGATGAGTTTTCAGTTATGCTTGTGACACTTTATGACATGATTGGCAATATGCCTATATTATGAAAGAGTACTCATGTGTTAAGTGAGATGTTGCAGGTATGTAAGCAAGCTATTAAGTAAGGTGCCTTTTGTATTCTGAGCTTTTGGTAAGGTTACCGATGAGTAAGATGAAAAGTAAGAACTAAACATTATTTAAGCAAATTATGACAGCATTGTAGTAAGCTAAATTGATTGCTAATGCTTATTATTTTACATGTGAACTTACTAAGCTTTATAAGTTTACTTCTTTCACTTTCCCATGTTTCAGAGTACTTAAAAGCAAGCTCGGGTTGGAGGTCGTCAGAGATCACTCCACACTATCGACTGTCAAGTTACCAAATGGGTATCTTTGTTTACAAACATTCTAGTTTATTGTAACACCCCAAACCCGGCCCAGACGTTATGGCCGGATCCGACATGCCACATCGAAGCGTTCAAAACATTTTATATTGTTGATCCAGAAAAACCTACTTAGTATTTTAAAAGATAATTTCATTATAGGTTAAAGTGAATGGTAGCTGTGCACCAGGTAGGAAACCGAAAAAGAAGAGGTGAGTCTATCGGACTACTTAAGTACCAAGCTCTCTTCGGATCCAATCCTAGACATGCACACCGCCATTGCCACACATTAACGTCATGTATATTTCTAGGAAACCGATTTGATTAAGTCGTTTTTAGGAAAAGTGATTAATTTTGGAAAATACTTTCAATGCGGAATCTTTGCTTGTTGTCGTGTTATATTGAAATCAATTGTTGTTGTTTTTTTTAAAACGCGCCTTAAAGCTATCCAATTTCAACAGTTAAAATAAGTAATACCTATCTTAGTAATACATATTAAAACCATCAAAAATAATTAAGCGGCCTTATTACATTTAAAAACCCAAAACTTCAAACGTAAATAAAAGGATGTCCAGGTCACCAGAAGAAAATCAAACTTTCAGAACGGGTGGCCACTCCGAATTCCCTCACAGCTCCAAGCCCACTATGGTTGGGGATTTCCTGCGTGGATGAAAATAAAAAGGGTGAGTTTGGGGAAACTCAGTGTGTAAGGAAAACCCATTCAAAGCCCAAGTCAGCTCAAGCCTATTGGGCCTAAGCCCATTCAGGTAACAGTGGTACTGGACCAGAGCCCTTTTCAGATTACAATAAACTGGGCCTTAGCCCCTTATTCAGATAACAGTATGGCCCATAGGCCCATTCCAAAATACATGCAACATCAATAACATATGCAAGCCCATTTGGGGAGACTACTCAACCCACCAACTACTACACTCCACCCGTACCAGCCTTACACTCCATGTGGGGAATAGCTCAACCCACCCAGCCCAACACTCCACAGTTGCAGCCTTGCTGCTCAGTTAATAGTAAATTGAGGCAAAGCCTCCAGTACGTGGACAAGCCACTTTCAGTACTTCCTCCGTCAATATCCCAATCCCATGCATCAGATAATAACAACATGGCATGCAGTAAATAACAACAGTCAAACATGCATTTAGGTCAATTTAACCCTAGGGGTATTTCGATAATTTATCTACTAGGGGTAAAATTGTAAATTTTCCACTTTTAAAGGTATTTCAGTAATTTATCTATTTTAGGGTTTTTCATGTATATTCCTACTTTTCACATACTAATTTTGGCCCATCATTCCAATTTTGGCCCATTAAGCCCAAAAATATCGAGGGCACAGAAATCATGCACTTTGCAGTCCAAATTTTGCAGCTTACTAAAAACATTAATCAATTTACCTCACGAGCATTCACACACTCGCAAATCTACAAAATACCAGTTTTCGGCATTTCGGCTTTTCGACTTTTGCCGATCCAGATTAAGAAAGAGGGTGTTAGTTACACACCTATTTGCGACGATATGCTGACGAGATCCACACACGAACCGCCTACAATTGGATTACTAACACGTTAATCTATACAAATATGAAACACGTATTGACCCCTTACAATATTCGGCCAACCACACCTACAGATCAGAGTAAGCTTATAAGAAATCAATAAGGAACTCATTAACAAATTTTTGTCAGTGTTTACCACATAATCATAATTTCACTGCAAGCTGTCTTCCTGATAAACAGTCACTAAATCATTTATAACTGGAGCTACGAAACTACAAATCAAGTGCCGTTAATTTTCCCTGAAAATAGACTCATATATCTTCTATCCATAAAATTGTCAGAATTTTTGGTTTAGCCAATCAATACCAGATTTTTCTCAAAGTTTCCCATGTTACACTGTTTGACTAATCTGACCACTCTTCATTACGAATCGAATCTCTCATTGTACAGAATTCAAAATATGTTCTTGTTTATTTAATTTGAAACTAGACTCAATAAGATTTAATTACATAATTTATTTAGCTTCTAATTCATCTCCCACAATTTATGGTGATTTTCCAAAGTCACGTTACTGCTGCTGTCCCAAGCAGATTTATTACCAAATCACTCTTTCACACATAACTTGCATGCATGTTATTTAAACATGTATATCACCAATCAATCATCACATATCTATGATTTTACTTAAGTATAATATCCATTTCATCATTTTAAAGTACAACATGTTAGCCGATTTTTCCCCTTAGCATCTAAGGCACATGCATGCTCATTTGTTTGACTCAACTTCACCTATCTTCCATTTTGCATCAAAAGAACATGAAACAACAACCATTTCCTTCATTTTAATTCATGACTAAATGCTCACAACACAACTATAAACCAAAATATGCTTCAAGAGTTAAGGTAGAATGAATAAGAACTCATGAACATCAAGATAGAAGCAAACTACCATGAACTTACCTTCAATTTTCTTCCCCAAGTGACCGAACATTCAAGAGCTTTCTCCTCTCCTTTCTCTTCTCTAACTTTCGGCTATGATGAACAAAGATGGACAAAACTTTGTTCTTTTCACCCCTTTTTCTTTTAATAAAATTTCATATTTCATCCATTTAATTCTTTAATACAAAAGACATGAAATGCCCATCATGGAACATTTACCTAAACCATTATCATGGAACATTTACCTAACCCATTATCATAGAATATTTACCTAATCCATTATCATGGAACATTTACTTAACCCATTATCAATTTTTACCATGAATTATGGATATCAAGTGCTCATATTGTCTACAACAACATGATGGCTGGCCACTTCATGTAAAATGGGAGGTTTGACATGCAAATCCTCCTATTTTGCACTACTATTTATTTGGCCACTACAAATTAGCCTATAGCATTTTCAAACATTTTCACATAGGTCCTATTTCATAATTTCACTCACAAATGACAAAATCAAAGCATGAAATTTTGCCAACATTCACAGAATTCCTGAAAATTGGGGCGTTACATTTATGGCATGTATAGGGACTTAGCCATTTTGTGTGTATGTCCTTATGAAATGGCTAAAGAATGGTGTGTGAATATTTGATAATGATTACCTATTGAAATGGCTAATGAAGAACATGTTTGGGTGTTACGTATGCCTATATGGTAGTTAATACAAAGAAATCATGAAAAAGTGAAAATAGCTTTAAAACAGTATTGAACAGCAGTAGTGATGTGATCTTGAAAAATCACCAAGAATAGTAGAAATCGAATTAGGTGATTAGTGAGATATAGAATTAAATATTATTGAGTCTATTTTCATATGAAAGAAACAAAGTAAGAAAAAGAAGTGTATATTAAGAGATATTTGAATTTTAGTGAGATAGGGTCAGAGCAATTTCTGAATCCTCTATTCTAACTTTATAAATTCACTAAAAATTGTACAAAAATAATTAGGAGTTATAGTTTATATTTCTAGATTCCTTAGTGAATCTTCTTTCAATAGAAACAAATGTCACGGTTATTTGAATTCTGTATAGGGAGAAAATTGATTCGTAGTGAGGAGAGGTCTGTGACAGCCCAAAATTGACCCTAGTCGGGAAGTGGTTTCGGGACCACAAGACCGAGTCGTAAAAATAATTACTTGCTATATTCTATGCTTATTATGTGTGAACATGAGTATGTGGAAGTTTCACTCCCTAATTTTTACCAATTGCATGAGAAATTATTAATTGGGATCAATTTGAGACGTTGTAAAAGTATGATAGTCTAATTCAAATGGTCTATTAGTGCATGTATCAAAAAAAAGTGGTTTTGCATGTCAAATTGCCCAAAAGATGATGGGTGGCCGGGCAAGGACTGATAATGCTCCACTCATTCTAATTTAAAATGTTTCTTTGGTGAACAAATGATGGGATTAATAATAGAAAAGGGAACAAAAAAAATGGGTGTCATACTTGCCATCACCTAGCCGAAAAACCAAGAAAAAGAAGGGGAGAAAAGAATTAGGGAGGGATTCGGCCATTGCTTGCTTAGGGAGAGTGTTTGATGTTGTGGCATGAAAAATGAGGGAGTTTGAATGCTTAATAAGGAGGGAAGAAAGAGTGTTCATATTTTCTTTCTTTTGCAATTGTTCTAACTAGAGGAAGAAGAGGAAGCAAGATTCGGCCAAGGTGGTCCTTTAGACCAAGGTATGTTTAATGTTGTCTTAGAGATGCATGCATGTTTTGAATAGCCCATGTTCAAATCTTGAATCTTGTTGATAACATGAGCAATCGGTCATGAGAAAGTGTTCAAGGAATGGTTGTTGTTCATGTTATTTGGATGAGAAATGGTGAGTTTGGTTGTTTCATGTTAAAGTTAGGTGAATGATGATAGAGGAGTGTTTGAACTATAAAAAAAAAAGGGAGAATCGGCTACCTTGTTATGAGCTAGGGCCGAATGTGAGTTTGGTTGTGTTTGAATATTACATGCTTGGTAGAATGGTGGATGAAGGTGCCGAATGTATGTTGGATTGATAGAGTCTCCAAATTGATTTTTATGTGTGTATGCATGACCGAATATACGTGGTCACATGAGTAAGGAAATGAGTTATTTGATATGTGGTAAAGGTTAAGTACTAAATCGAAGGTTGCTAAAATTGCCATTCCTTTGGCCGAATATATGCTTGACCAATGATGGAATTGTTGAATGATTAGTTGGGTAGCAAAAGAGGCATTCGGCCATCTCTTGAGAGCTTGTGTGATGTTGGGTTTAAAATTAGCAAAGGTAACTTACCTAATGCATGTGCATGTGTGATTAGATTTTTGATGACATGGTAGTTGCATGAGGTTATTAGCCGAATATACTAACATACATATACATGTGAAATTGGATTGTAAATATTTAGTAAAGTGGTTAAACTAGTTAAATTATTGATTTAGCTCAAGGAGCTAAAGGAGGTGAATCGAGCAAAGGCAAAGAAAAGGTTATCGAGTAGCCGAGTTGGAACCATCTTACCCAACACGAGGTAAGTCATTAAGCATGTAGTTGGTATTATTTCAATGGTCATAATGTTTATGTATTGATGCTGAATGGAATGAATAAATATACATATATATATGTGCATGTACGTATGTGATGATGAAATTGTTGAATGAAAGAAAAGAGGTAAGATGTACTGAGTTGTTGATCTCGGCACTAAACGTGCGGGATAACCATTTATGACCATGAGATTGGCGCTAAGTGCGCGGGGTTAAATTGTACAGCACTAAGTGTGCGATTTGACTATGTTGCACTAAGTGTGCGAAATGAATATGATGCACTAAGTGTGCGAATTGACCATGCGGCACTAAGTGTGCGAGTTTGACTATGTAGCACTAAGTGTGCGATTTGATTATGTGGCACTAAGTGTGCGAGTTGATTTTATAGCACTGAGTGTGCGGGCTCGATATACATTCGTGAATCATTATGGACACTATGTGTGCGACACTATTGAGTCGATCGCGGACAGCGGATCGGGTAAGTGTCTTGAGTACATGGCTAATATGTGCTATGCTTATACTTGGTGTTGAGCTCGGTAAGTTGAACCTATGTGACAACTATACTTGAAGTCATGTACATAAAAATTTATCGTATGATGGGTGAAAGGCCGTTTTGTTGTTTGATTGTAACGAAAATAAATTGATTTATGAAAATGCTTCAATGTCCTATTGATGAGCATATAGAATGTGAATGCATGAATTGATATGAAATTGAATTGGTGGGTTGGAGGAACTATGGTATGGTTCGGTATGGATGGAGTAAATTGTCTCGTTCCATTTTGTTTCCTCTTGTAATAATGTTGTTGATAGATGGTAGTGCATCGCTTATGACTTACTGAGTTATAAACTCACTCGATGTTCCTTGTCACCCGTTATAGGTTGCTTGGACTCATCTATTATTACGGGGTCGGGCCGTCATCGAAGTCATCACACCGGATAGCAAGTTTTGGTACTTTCTTCTTAGTGTGTTTAGAAGATCATTTTGGCATGTATAAGCTAGTACGTTGTGTTTGAATTATGGCATGTAAACTTTAAGCCATGCGAAAATGGCACGAATGTTCGATTGAATTGGATCAAGGGTAGGCATGAAATGGACCTAGTTACTTTCGTAACAGATGCTGGCAGCAGCAGTGTCATGAGATTGAAAAATCACTAAAAATAGTAGGAGTGGAATTAATTGATGAATAAATTATGTAATCAAAGCTCGATGAGTCTGCTTTCATGAGGAAGTAACGAAAAGATCATATGGGCAGTATATTAAGAGATAATCAGATTTTAGTGGGACAGGGCCAGAACGGTTTCTGGATTCCCTGCTCCGACTTTGGAAATTCATTATAAATTAACCAGAGATAATTAGGGGTCGTACCATATATGTACAGATTCCTCTCTGAGTCTAGTTTTCATAGAAACAAACGGCAACAGTATTGAAGCCCCGTGCAGAGAGATATCCAAGTCGTAATGGGCAAAGGTCAGTGTAGTCGACCCCTGCAACTTGGGGGACTTTGACTAATAAACTGTACTAATTGGCCCAACCAAAAATTCTAGAAAAAAATACATAGATGGGCACATGAGTCTAGTTTCTGGGAAAAATTACGAAACTGATTTTCGAGTTACGAAACTCAAGATATGATTTTTAAAACGACTAGTACGCAGACTGGGCAGTGTCTGGAAAATAAATTTTGTAAGAGGTTAAAGCCAGTTAACACCTCGTGTTCGACCCCGATGTCGGTTTCGGGTTCGGGGTGTTACAAGGTCAGAGTAGTCAAACATGGGAAACTTTAACTAATAAACTGTACTAATTGGCTAGACCAAAAATTCTGGAAAAAAATTAGTAAGAAGATATATGAGTCTAGTTTCAGGGAAAATTCATGAATTTAAATTTTGAGTTTTGTGACTCGAGTTATGATTTATTTAGTGACTATGACGCAGGTGGGTAGTTTTATAAGGAATAATGAAATAAATTGTTTTGATTTGTCTGAGTATTCGGAAAATTTTTAATGTTCCCAGTTTGGTCCCAAACCGTTTCAATTGCATATTTTAGGGTCTCGAGGGCCCTTGTTAGGGACATATTGAATGAATGTAAATAAATTAATTTTAAAAGCAAATTTTATGCCCCGAATTAGTAAGTTGAGCAGGTAACGCCTCAAGCTCGACTCCAGCAATGGTCTCGGGTAAGGGGTGTTACAACAACATAGCTTCTCAATTGGTGAGTATCTCGTATCACACTCAATGAACTTCTTGCTGAGGTAGTATATCACCCTTTCTTTTGTTCTTGACTCATCGTGTTGGCCAAGCACACCTCCCATAAAATTCTCAAATACTGCCAAATACAGTATCAGTGGCTTATCTAGACTAGGTGGTGTCAGTACTGGGGCATTGGACAGGTATTGTTTAACCTTGTCAAAAGTTTTCTTGCATTCGTCATCCTATACACCTGGATTGTGTTTCTTAAGGAGACGGAATATGGGGTCACATTTCTCAGTTAGTTGTGAAATGAACCGGGTGATGTATTTTAGTCTTCTTAAGAATCCTCGAACTTCTTATTGAGTACGCGGCAGAGGCAGCTCGTATATAGCCATGACTTTATCCAGGTCAATCTCAACCCCCTTTTCACTGATTACGAATCCTAGCAGTTTCCTTGACTTGGCCCCGAAGGTACATTTTGCTGGATTGAGCTTTAACTGGAATTTCTTGAACCTCAAGAATAATTTCCTCAAGATTTGCACATGCTCCTCTTTTGTTCGGGATTTGGTGATCATATCGTCGACATAAACTTCAATTTTTTTGTGCATCATATCATGGAACAGGGTTACCATGGCTCTCTGATATGTTGCTCTTGCGTTTTTCAGTCCAAATGGCATCACCTTATAGCAAAATCTTCCCAACATGGTTACAAATGTGGTCTTATCCATGTCTTCAGGATGCATCTTTATCTGGTTGTATCCTGAGAAGCCATCCATGAAGGAGAATAATGAGTAACCTACTGTGTTGTCCACTAAGGTGTCGATATGGGGCAATGGGAAATTATCCTTTGGGCTGGCTTTGTTCAGGACTATGTAATCTACACATATTCGTACTTTCCCATCTTTTTGAGAGATGGGGATGATATTGGCTGCCCATTCTGAGTATTTGACCACTTGTAAGAAACCATCATCGAATTGCTTATTGACTTCTTCTTTTATTTTTAGCAAAACATCGAGCCTCATCCTTTGGAGCTTCTATTTAACTGGCTTGCACTATTCCTCTGTAGGGAGCCGGTAAACCATGATATCAGTACTTAGTCCAGACATATCTTGATGCGACCAAGCGAAAACATCTTTGAATTTTTGGAGTAACTCAATGATGGGGTGATCTCTCTAATCAGGGTTATAAGTATTTGAATAAGGCTTTCCACCACTATTCTCGATATAGTTTACATCCTCAATTGGAGGACTCAGATAATTACTAAGAGGTTTACTTTGCCAAATATTGTAGACACACTGGATGAGGATTCTATACGAATGAGTCTATCCAAAATCTATTGATACTTGTCATCCTTCTGGACAGTGTTCACCATAGATGGTCTTTGGCTGTAAGTATATCTTTCAATTTCCACTGACAAGAATTCATAGCAATGTCTTGATTAAGTCATATGCATCATCATATGCTTTATTCATTAAGGCTCCTCCTGCGGCTCCATCAAGTCCTGAATGTGTGTGTGCAACCAACCTGTTGTAAAGTATATGCAACCTCAACCATTTAGGTAAACCATGGTGTGGGCATCTTTAGATAAACATCTTGAAACACTCTCAAGCTTCGTGAAAGCTTTCTCCTTCTAGCTGCTTAAAGGGGAACAATCGAAGACGAGTAGCGTCATCAGTGACTCCATTAAATTTGAATGTGTGAAAAAGTTGAAGGAACCGTTTCAAATGTTGGTTCGGGTCCTCCATCATAGTCCCTTTGAATTGAAAATTATTTTGAATCATCTGGATCATGGCTAGTTTTATCTTAAAATTATTCGTCACAATGGTTGGCCTTGAAATGTTGCCCTACACCATATCCAGATTCAGTAGCGCATAGTCCCTTTGGGTTTGCTCTTCTCGTGCCATCTATAGGTTTCATGGTAGTTATGGTGGTGGTGGTGGATCTTGTATACATCATTAATTTTATTTAATAGTGGGTTATCTCTTGGTGGATTGCCTACAGCAAGTGGTTGGTTCTGTATCTGCAATTGTTGTTGTTTTTGCTATCGACGATTTTTATGGATTAGTCTTTCTAAGTCAATGACCGGCTCTATGGATGTGCCCCTGCTACAAGTCATTCACTGAAACCAAAAAGAAAAATAAAAATGTTAGTTAGAATAAAATAAAATAAAATCGTATCTATAAATTAAAATTTTCCTAATTATTCTATAAAAATGAAAAAATTAAAATTAATCTAGTAGCGTTGCCTTCCCGACAATGGAGCCAACAACTTGAACGCCTCCGAACGTACTAACATCCAGAGTGTAAACATTGCAACTAAATAAATGGAATTGAGGCGATGTCCGCAAGTATACAATTCAGGTTGCAATATAGTATTTACAATGAAGTAGGTGAGTACTCTGAGGATCGTACCCAAGGGAGGCTAATATTAAATTAATTTTAACTTAAACTCATATAGATCTAATTAGTAATTTAAATAAATAATATTATGATTAAACCTAAATAAATAATTTTAGGTTTTATAATAAAGAAATAAAAATTAGATAAATAAAATGAACTTTGAATACTGAAATCTAAACTTAACCAAATCTAGCCATGGGTGATTATATCGCTTCGATGGTCATAACTAATTCTATTTCGAGTTTCTATTCAATCAACTAGTCGTTACCCTAATAGGATCTCTTGATCTTCCACTAAACTAATGATTCAATAAGAACTACTTATCTCTCAACCTCACAGTCTAGATCGATTTGGGGCTAAGGTGTTCACAGATAGACCATACCAATTTTGGGTTAGTTCCTACCTAAATGACTTCCTAGGGTTGTCAGGCCTAGGGTTTAAGTTATTCCTCCCCTAAACAGTTGATCCACTAAGAAAACCTTATATTGCAATTAGTTAATCCCACTTCCACTCACTACCCCCATAAGCGGATTAGTTCCTCATGGAATCCATAAACAACATATACTTGATAAAATAAATAAACATTAATAATAGATCAATAATATAGTTTAAGAAGAATCTTGAGTTTTTTTTATTTATTTATGAAGAGTATCCACAAGATTTTTATCGAATCTACAAATCAAATTCTCCAAAGAACACGAACGAAACAACTTACAATAATTCCTAAGCCTAAAAAGAACTAAAAATTAAATTACAAATAAAATTCTAAGTTATGAAAGCCATCCCTAAACAAGTGTCTAAATAGTCTATTTATAGAGTTAGGGTTCATCGTCATCCTTAGCCCTTGGGCGGCTAACGTTTTTACGTAAAAATACATTGTGCAGACCAAAATACCCTTAGCCGTAATTCTTTTTTATGCAGGGCTGGTGTCACGACATCTAGTGCCTATGTCATGACATTGAAGGTAGTTTGCTTGGCTCAGGTTCAGCTTCAGGGGTATGTTGCGACATCCTATAGCTGTGTCACGACACCAAAGGCAATATTGGAATTCTTGTATTTTACTCCCAATGTTGTGACATTGGACTCTCGTGTTGCAACACAACGAACAGCCTTGAGCACTTATGTCTTTGAATGGTGCCTTGCACACTCATTAAATATGTTAACTCACCCTTAGGCCTCATTCGGTCCCTAGGGTCATAAAATGACTCAATTTACACTTTTTTATTGACTTAATACAAAAATGGAAAAACTAATTAAAACATAATAGAATTGTTTGTATTCAAGCTCCTTAAGTATGAAATGTAGTTTGATCCACTACATCGAATTATGACAAACAATAGTGAAAAGGATACTAACGTATCTTTAAAGCACTACAGATTATTCTTTGTGCTATTAAGGATGTGACATCAATTTGATCAGATATATAAACATTGAATGGGGAGGAGATTTAGAGGAAAGAAAATTTACATCTTGATATGTTTTGTTATTAGAAAATGGTGCAATATCCTAGGCCAACAAGAAACAAACTTGTCTTGCATTATCCATAATAGAAGCTGATTTAGTGACATTTTCAACTTCAATGCAAAAGCCTGTTTGGCTTAAATGATTCTTGACTCATTTGGGATTCAATAAATGAGAATCATGAGTGTTAGTGCATTGTGATAGTCATGCTACAATTGCATTCAGTAAATATCTCGAATACCATTCAAGAACCTGTCTTTGGCACCAATGTAAAAACAAACTAATCACAATTAGCATAAGATGTTATTGTAGAATAAAAAAATTAGAAAACATACTAGATCGTTGTTGGATTGGTTCGGCATACTAAACAAGGATTATTTTTGAGTATGTGATTTCACCTTTGATCAGTATATCGAACCAATCCAACAACAACTTTGTATGTTTTCTAATTTTATTTTATTCAGCAATAACATTGCATGCTAATTATGACTAGTTTGTTTTCACATAAAGGAATTAATCTTACACACATTAAATACATTGAATACTATTAAAACAACAAATAAACTTGTAGACCAAAAAGTGCAAATAAGCATTAATCCTAATTTCATAGAACAAAACTTGCAAGCAAGGACTAAATTTCATAGAATTAAAAAGCATAACTACAAATAATAAGCAAACCCCTTTTTACACTACATTTATAAAGAAAAATCTTAAAAATTTTACTTTAATTTTTTTTTCTTCTTCTTCTTTTTTTTTTTTGCATTGTTCAACCTCTAAAATCTTAATGTTGTTAAACATTATTTGTGAACTAAAAAAAATAAATGTAAACAATTTGAAAAGAAATAACAAAGCTTGACTAAAATATTGTGACAAATACCTTCAAGAAATAGATGATTGCATGTCCTCTATTTATAAGCCAAAATACCTCAGTGTTGCAATTATCTTTGTATTTTTTACCAACAAATATTATTACCATATATATTGAGATTTCAAAGCAATAATATATATGATAATATTATTATGGTAATTGTTTTTTTTTATTACAGTGTAGTGTTAATTCCTATTCTAAATTATGATCATTTTTTTATTGTATATGATAATGATTGTATGGTAATTCCTATTTTCATTACCATATAAAATTAATTGTTGTTATGACATGTGCCAATGAATAACAATTGTCACTTGTCAACATTATAGTCATGAAAATTAAAATTATTACAATTTTTTCTCGAATATCCTATTATATATATGCATATGATTATGGAACATTTACAATGTGTGTTTAAAAAATGATGTAAAAATATTTATTAAAAATTTATATATGAATCCAATGATGCTATTATAGTTTAAATGGTAAAGTTTAAAGGCTAAAATTTAGAATGTTGTAGTTTAAATACCACATTGTAGTTTTTTATTATTTTTTTATAAAATATATAAAAAAGATAAAAATACCCTTATAATAATATAATTTACTTTACCAAAAGAATGACTTTTAATTATTTTCCAACTGAGTTTGATGTCTGGTTGACTTATAACACCAATTCAATCACAAGTTTATGATATAATATAAACCTTTTGAAAAATCTTTTATATATGAAATACAACTTTAAGTATAAATTGATAAAAAAAATTTAGATATGAAATGATAATTAGAACAATTTTAGGGTTAAATACCACGCCAACTTTTTTCTTAACAAAGTTAGGCCTTTGAGTAACAAGTATAACATTTTGAAGCTTTTGATACTAAACTAACACAAAAAAATTCAAGTGATAATTGAGTACAACTTTGGGGGCTAAATTAAGCTATAACCCTAACTAACAAATTACTTTAAGTTTACATTTTAGTGTTGGATGAAAGTTTAACATGGAGAGGAAAAAATAATATTTTTAGGCTTATCGTTTCAAAAACTTCAACTTTTTCAAAAAAAATCAATTAAGTATTTTTCCCTTTTGATTGCACTCAATTGGGTACTCAAGCCATGAAATTGTATCAATTAAGCTCTTTAACCAATAAAAAAAACACTAAGGTAATGTTTTTACAATTTTTATTTTTTGATGTGAATTTTTTTGATGAAATGTCTTTCTGTAATTAAAATAAGTTAATTATTTGAGGGTACTTTAGTCTTTTTCAATTTTACTATGATATTTACATGTAGTGGGATTTGAACCCGTGCCATGTACATTAATAAAATATTAATTTTATCACTAAACAAAAACTTTATGTTAATATTATATTTACATTTTAATGATATCATGCATAGTTTATTACCTATATTGATACTATGATACAACAAGAGAGAATTAGGAGAAAGTGGTAGATGCCGTCGAGGCTGGTTCACCTAGTTGGGGTAGAGAGCAAGAGGTAGTAAAGAGTGATGGTGAGGAAAGTGCTAAGGCTATGAGGTGGAGGTGGGATGAAAAATGTTAGCTTGTATATATGGAGAGTCGATTCCTTCTTCATCATTCTTAGAGGTACTTATAGGTAGGGATCTCGTGTAAAGTGATGTTAACGTGTTGGACTTGCCATCTAGCCATCTTTATGGAATGCATAGGAAGGATGTCTTCAATTGGAGAAGGATGTCTGTGATGTGATAAATCTTGTCACTCATTCTTACTTGATGGTATAAAGTAGTTGGACCCACGTGGTGTTTGGAAACCAACGACATCACATTCCCAACGGGAGGTATCTGATCGCTTGTGCTTTTTTGAGTGGTTGCGCTAGAAGGTAGGACTTATGAATAACTTTTAATTCACTATCAGCTGGCTAGCTGCCCAGGTGTACCTCCGACATGCCATGTGTACTTGTACGGGTGAGGATATAACAACATCCCCTTGGTTGAAGTTGAGAGGGGGGGTTATAAAATGGCCCTTCTCGAGATTCCTTGTTATACTATCCTTTCTTCATTTAACCACCTTTTCTTGGATGGTGGCCTTATTTGACAATGAAATGTTGTGTAAAAAAATCTTAAGATTCTATCATAAATATATTTTGAGGACTATGTTTCTAGGGAATCGTGATAATAATGAACAAAATTCTTTTCCGATAGGTGGTGAGTCGTCATTGGTTGTTGCTTGTTTCTTAAAATGGTGTGTTTTATGATATAGGTGTATATATTATCTAGGGTTTCTTATTTGGGTTATTTTTCCTTATTTGTTTTTAAAATTTCTATAACCGTTCTTATCATTTTTCTAGGCTCGGTTGATTTTTTCAATGATTATTGCATTCTAGGAGGTTCTTTGCTTCGATTCGGCTTATAGCTCTTTTTTTTGCTACTACTAAGGTTTTATTTTTTGTTTTGCTAAAAAAATGGCCAAGGGAGATAGATGGTTTGGGAAGACTTAGAGTAAAGATGATGGCCATTTTGGTTGTGCTTCACCAAGAGAGGCAGTGAAGGACCAAGAAACTACCACAAAAAATTCTGAAAAGGAGAGAGATGAGCCTACTGGTAGTCTTAGCTACCAATGTTCCACAAACCATCGGAAGAATCTGTTAATGTGTCTTGGGTTAATTGTGAAACTAATAACTCTAAAATACAAAGTTATCTTTAGCACTTTTAGACTAATAATTCATACAAATTTCGAGTGTTTGATAAATTTTTTTAGAGTTTTTGTTACAATTCTGTCTTGTTGAATGATACTAAATAAATTTGTTGTTTTGATCATTTTATATGCTAAAACACATAACTTTTGTAGTTTTGAAGACGGTTGGTACACTGAAGGAAATACAATATTAAAGATCACCTATTGTTGCTCAATGTTATAGAATTTCAACAACATAAGCCATGCAGAAGGGGGCTGATATATGGTCATATTTGGATGCCATAAAGAGTCGTACTAGACTATAGTAACATTTTTTACCGAACTTAGGAATTGGGTCAACAAAATGGGCATCATTTTAAGGAGATGGGAGCCTGAACCATCCACTAAAGAGGAGAAGGCCCAACCTTCCATAGAGGTGCCCAAATCAGCCATCCAAGACTTGGTAAGCATTGAAAATCAGCCACAAAATTCCCTTATGTGACTGTCCAGCTCCCCTCTACGTTTTAAACTTTCTCTACCTTGAATCAAGCATGAATCAAACAATGTTTCCAAAAAATTTCAAAGCCATCCACTCATTCTCCTTAAATAAATGGTTGAACACATATAAAGAGAAATTTAAGGCTCCCATTTGCTAAAAACAGCTAGCCTCTACAAGTCTAAATATGGGCTAGCTATCCAGTCATTTTACTTATCCATCACTCACCATCTCTTCTCCCATTCTTCATTTTTTCACTTCCCATTTGAGAGAGCAACACAAGAGTTTGAGGGAAGCATTTCAGAAGTTCTTTGAGTAGCAAAATTCAGCATCTTGAAGGCAATTGCATGAAGGAACAAGGTAGAAGGAAGGAGGAAAAGAACACAAGCTAAGTTATAGAGAAACACAGGATTTGTATTCTAGTTTCTTTCCATTTTTAACTTTTTATTTTGTTTTGAATTGATGAACATGATTGCTAAATATTTCTCAACTTTTTAATTTAATTAAAATGACTTAATTTTTTTTTGTTAGATTGATTGCATTCTTTTAGCTTAGATTATTTTTATGTTGTTAATGATGTTATGTGCCTTGGTTGTTTACTCATTCAAATAAAAATGTGAACATGCTACTCATGCATTATGAATGTAGGGGAGCAATTGAATTAATTATTTAATCCAGATAAGATTGTAATTAATTGACACAATATTTGAATGATGCATGTTTGATCTTTTTATGATAAATTAGGTCAAAGTTGTAATAATATCGAAAGGAATTTATTACCTTGCATAGGTTTAGATTAATGTGATCATATTGTTTCAGTACAGATATATCAATATTACCTTATATAATATGATGTCCACTTATGATATTCTCAAGTTGATTAAACATAGAAATATGCTAGAAAAACTTAATAATAAAATAAGTGTGACTTTATGGGTTAATAAATAGCCAGTTGCTATGGATTTTTCCATAACATCATTAACATTGTCGTAATAATTCTAAGTTAGAGAAGGCAATTCATCTAACTCCTTTATGTCATAGTATTAAAAACTTGTGAAATTCTTGCTTAATATTATGTGTTTATATTTCAATTAGTTTTTGTATACTTAGATAATTTTAGGTAAATTAGTTAAGTCAATCTACTTCTAATTATTTCCAACACCAATTTGCTAGGTTTTTACTTTCACATTATTTGCTTTAATAGTCCTTATGGAGATAAAAATTTTACTTACTACATTATTACTTATTGAGGATTGTGTACACTTGCGCATTATTTGAATACCTCGAGACAGAAACATCATAAGAATCTAGTATTCTGGTGGGGTCACATCACCTTAGCAAAGTGTTTGGTTCTGACTCTACTAGCTAGAGTGATATGTGTCGAACCACCAAATATAAATTCCTATGACAAAATAGCACTAAATAGCAATATAGAGCAGTAGGGTCAAATCCACAGGGATTGGTTATCTATTTTTGCCTTTTCTCGGGACTAGAATTATTGTGCGGCAACAGTCGTGCCCATGACTTGTGACGAACTTGTTGGAAAACAAAAGGGAGATAAAAATGTTTAAAAAGTAAATAAGTGAAATAACAGTAAATAAAATAAAATATAAAAATGAAATTGAATTTTGTAAGCAATAATATAAAGTTAGCTTTAGACTTGGTGAATTTCGGTTCTGAACTGATCCTTGAAAATGGGTTTTCTCTTCCAAACCATAAGCTGGTTATAGTGACCAAAAACGTCCCAATTGACAATTTCTCATTTTGTAATTAATTTCGGTATGACTTGCAAACCAACCCTTACCAATTATCTAACCGCGATACATGTGTTCTCAATTCAAGACCTCGACAGCCTTGCATTCTAAAAAACCCAACTCGGATCAACGGCCTCAACTGCGTCAGCTGTTTAAATTCGATCACTATCTCCCTTGACGAAAAATTCCACTAGTATGACCTTTCCAGGATACACCAATTTGTTTGTAGAAATTTGAATACATCACAGCCGAAATGACTTCTCAACTATATGCCAAAACGACTCCAACCCAACGTGTACTTTGTGTTGAATTGATTTAACTTAAAGGAAGAATTTGTACTATCCCATATTCTGGAGAGATGGTGAATACCATTATGAAATATTTTTTAAGTGCAGAATCATTTCTCACGATTCTTGATCGGGAAGAATACTGGCCTAAAGCTAAGTAGAAGTTTAGGTGAACATGATATTGATCATGCTTAGTTGGGTTTTTAAGTAGTGGGTCAAATAAGGGAAGAAATGTAGAAGGAAATAAATAGAAAATTGCCAAAATAATAATAATAAAGAAAGAAAGGTGGCAGTAGCCTAAAATTGAAGTTTCCCAAAAATTACAAGAGAATCAAAATTAATTCTCCATTGCAACCTGTCTCTAAATGCCCCCCGTTACTTCCTTTTTATACTAATTCTTAATAAACTACCCTACTAAAATCAACCTTTTCAAATTTAAAATAAAAGAATAGAAATTAAAAATGAAAATGAAAATGAAAATAAAGATAAAGACTTATTTAACAAAATTCTGAGCAGGTTTGAACTCTTCTAATTTGTTATTTCTTTCTATAGCCTGCACTTTATGGAATTGTATTTTTGTCCCCACATTCTGCTTTCTACTCCAATTCAATCATTTTTTGCTTGTTTTGACTTAAAGCATCCCAATTGCGTTCCTAACAGAATTTAAACATAAAATCACTAATTTGGCATGATTTAATTTAGGAATTAATCGATTTAAAAACATAATTAACATGCTATCAAATCCCCCTACTTAGCCTATGCTTGTCCTCAAGCATATTGTATGTTCCCACACTAGAAACTATCCAATAATTTATCAAAAATCAAACATCTCTTCTGTAACCATGATCAATGCAAACAATTTAAGCAAAAAATGAATAAGAATTCAAATACTCAGTTTACTCAAAAAATGTCCATAAAATTTAAACATTTAAATTCAATCATTTCACTAAATTGAAATTGAACCAAACTTTGCAAGATATGTAACACCCTAACCCGTATCCATCGCTGGAATAGGGTTACAGAACATTACCAAATTTTTTTTAACTTAAAACATTCAATTATCACCATTTCTATAACACACATCATAGCTCAATCAAACACAAACATATTGTCCCTTTTACGAGCCCTCAAGGCCTTAAAAATGCTTTAGAAACGATTCAGGACTAAATTGGAAACATTTAAAACTTCATGGAAAAATATGGAAAAAAATTCACACTACAAGGTTCACACTGCTGAGATACATCCCTGTGTCTTAGGCCATTTAACATTCGAAATAGGGACACACGGTTGTATCCCAACTCGTGTCCGTGTTCGTGCTCGTGTAACTCTCTAACTTGGTTTACACGGCCAAGCCACAAGTTCGTGTAACTCTCGAAATGCAACCTTTAAAAACCTATAGGGGACACAAGACCGTGTTACGTGGCCATGTGGACAAGAAATAGGCCAATTTCAAGTCATTCCTTTCACCCATTTTCAAGCTCACACCTATAAGACATTTGCACATATAATCAAGCTTTCAAACATACCTAAAATGCATAATATGACCAATTCAATATGTCATTTATCCATACAACCAATATGCCAAAAAACACCTCAAACATAATCATCAAATCAACCTAAACAAGTGCACATTTACCATTTATCAACCATATCATATTAGATTCATGCTATAGCAAATTAACTTTACCATTTTGACCAATTCTCACATTTATCAAAGACATATAATTGACACAAAACTAGCCATTACCAAATGGTTCCAACATCTAACATATATACATGCCAAATTAATGTACAGATGGTCATAATCCAATTAAACATATTTGATTTAAATTCTATATCAATACTTGACATAAATGATCATTTTGCAACCATGCCAATAATTATCACTTTGGCCACAAACCATACATCAATTTGACCATATTAACCACAGCCAACAAGACATCAATAGTACCTTAAGTACCTCAAATTCAAAGCAACATTTCATGCCAATCTCACACACAAGCATACCAATTTTTCCATTCAAAACATACCATCACTAAACCATCTCAACATTAGCCATTAAGCCCAAAAAGGCCAAAATGTCTTCAATCATAAAACCATATTTACAAGCCAAACAAAGTGGTCATAACATCAAGCAAAAAACACCTATATATGCCATTATAACCGTGACCAAAGCATAAAAATCTATTGAAAAAATCATGGATAGTGTGATGGATCTTCGACTAGCTTCCAGCTTGATCACGCTTCCTATAATTTGTAAAGTAAAGGAAAATAACTACGTAAGCAATGTATGCTCAGTAAGCTCGTATAAACTTTAAGCATAAAATTCCATTTCAATAATAAACTTTATATAATAGACATAAACCTATGCCAATGCCAAAATTCATAAATCTATATGACCATCGACTCACAAATGATTAAATTCATTAATGCCACATATATTTATAACTCATAACAACGAAAAGATTTTATGGGATGTAATGTATAACCATCAAACTTTCTATAAGATTATACATCTTTTAATTTAGTTACTTTCCATTCCATTCCCAATGTTTATCATAAGCCTAAACGATATTATCAATTCCTGACTTAGTGTATTTATCCATGTTATAGGTATATTCATTCATAGTATACACAAAATTTCTCACATATAAATACATCGTTTATCACATTAAACCTTTTATAACATCATAATACATCCCAATTACGTATTCCTTTCCTTACCCGTTTCATATGCATAATACAAGTATAATCATAAACATCATATATATATAAGCTGGGCATAAGTCTAAACACATCAACAACACATGTTTTCCATGTATCACCATTTTACTTGAGCACAATTCAATTGGATTTATTATCTATCTCATAACATATCATGTTTTCCATGTATCACCATTTCAATAAGTTTCATGCATACATATCTTAGTTCATATTGAACACTTACCATTTCATTTGCATAACACATAAGACATAAATATGGCATTAACCATATTCACAAGTTAGTGATTAAAAGCATAACTTAGCTATATCATCACTTGGTAAGATATGGTACATAAACATAGCATCACTTAAATCATAGTTTTTATAATCATGAATGTTCATACTTTGATCATTGATACATCATACATTTCTATAATTGTCGTAGTGAAATCAATTGAAACCCTTACCAGTTCATCCCTTTCATGCCTATTGAACCAATTAGAATAATACCAAATACGCGGGAAAGCTCACACAAAGTGTGCTAAACATATAGTCGTAGCTCACACGAGTTGTAAAATGGGTCTGCTCCCACAAGCTATCAGTCAGAATGTAAGCTACACGATGCTGCTCACACAAGTTGTCGAATATCCACAACTAATGCCGAACCTCAGCCATTGGTAGGACATTCAAGACCAGCACTCAAAACATGGTAACCTGGGTCTACTCACACAAGCTATTAGTTGGAACGTAGCTACACGGTGCTGCTCATACAAGCTGTTAAGTATCTGCAAAACATACCTAAACTCAGCCACTGGTAGGACATTTAAGACCGGCACCAGAGACATGGTACCCCTAATGACATGCCATTTGTATCCTATATATTCTTAAGGTTCAAACAGGGCCCGATAGTCATCGTACGTCGTTGAACTTTCATCGTTTCTTGACAAGATAAATTATATAATAACATATATATATAATGATTCAATCACAATAGAATCACATACTAACATTCAATTTAATCAAAATTATACAAAATTCAATTCATACGAACTTACCTGGCTAAATTACAAAAATGATAAAGTATAGGGGCATTTTGGTAATTTTCCATTCTCCTCAATTTTCCACTCGATCTTGATCTAAATTAATAATTTCACAGTAAAAAATATATTTTATGCATTTTAGTCATTTTAGAATTTTTACCAAACTGCCCCTAAAATTTTACTTTTATTCAATTTAGTCTTTGAGCCTAAAGCATGCAATTTAACCATTTTTACCCAAAATTGTACCTAGAAAAATACTTATGGCATCCAATACAGCCCATTATTGCAACAATTTCACATCAAATCCTTATATTTTTATCATTTCAACAATTTAGTCCCTAATCAGAAAATCCATCAAAATCACTTAACAAAATACTTTTAAATTACAACTAATATTTCAAATTCATCATTTAACATAAAAATTAACTAGATTTGTAATGCCCCGTACCCGATACCGTCGCCGGAGTCGAACACGAGGTGTTAACAGACTTAATTCATTACTTAAACAGCTCAAACAATTTATTTTTAAAATTTTCAGTCAAGCTAGCAATTTGCGTCACAGTCGCTTAAAAATTCATATCTCGAGTTACAAAACTCGAAATCCAATTCAGTAAATTTTCCCTAAAACTAGACTCATATATCTATTTACTAATTTTTTTCTAGAATATTTGGTCTAGCAAATTAGTACAGTTTATTAGTTAAAATCTCCCCTATTTCAGGGTTCGACTGCTCTGACCTTTGTGTATTACGAATCAGATATCTCCTTGGACAGAGTTTCAATGACTATGCCGTTTCTTTCTAATAAAACTAGACTCAATAAGGAATCTGTACATATAAATCATGACTTATAATTATCTTTTAAAATTTTATGGTGAATTTCCAAAGTCAGAACAGGGGATCCAGAAATTGCTCTAGCCCTGTTTCACAAAAATTTAAACATCTTATAAAATATAGTTCATATACTTGTTTCGCTTCTTCCATATGAAAATAGACTCATCAAGATTCAATTCCATAACTTATTAAATATTTAATTCCATTTCTACTATTTTTAGTGATTTTTCAAATTCACATCACTACTGCTGTCTGAATCTACTTTATGGTAAATTTTACCTATTTCATGGTTTCCATGGATTAGCTAGTAATTTGACATACATAACACCAAATATGATCATGATTAGCCATTCCAATGGCTAATCATTACCAAGCATTTTCATACCACTCAATAACCATATCATAAGACCATATATACAAAATGATTATAATGTTATACATGCCATACTCAAAATATGCAAGCCATTATGCCAAGATGGTATACGGATAGTGTGAGCATGCCTCCGATCGTTCCCGTTTTCCGAGCTGGCTTGTCAACACTACAAGGAATGAAAAGGAGGAAGTAAGCATAAATGTTTAGTAAGTTCACATGCAAATAGCAAGTAACATAACCATATAAGCAAACATAAAACATCATTTGCATAATCATCACCAAGACATTCATATCACATATTCATTTATCATCTTACCATATTGTTGTTATATCGAGTTTTCAACCCGAGGGTTAAGTACATACCTATTCAAAGTATCCATTTCACAACACTTACCAATATGTCCCTTTCATCTTGAGTATTCCTCCATTTGAGTAGAACTTTACCCGTTGAACACATCGGAATATAATTCGGATACATGGAAAGTTTGCACATAAGTGCTACATATGTAATCAAGAAATCATGTAACCCGCCCCTAAGTGAACTCGGACTCAACTCAACGAGCTTGGGTGTTCGCATCCATAAATGCACTCGGACTCAACTCAACGAGTTCGGATGCCTAGTTACATCTCACGAACTCGGACTCAACTCAACGAGTTCGGACATTTGCATCCATAAGTGAACTCGGACTCAACTCAACGAGTTCGGATGGTCAACCATCCTAGTGACATGTCACTTGTATCCTAATCTATTCCTAAGGTTCAAACGGGATTTTTCCCTCGATCTCACATTTGCCGTCTTCCATGGAATATCGGAACCGATACTCGGTAGCAATTCATATTTACCAAGTTGTAAACATAATTTGCATATTACTCAACATTATCCACAAAGCATAATATTTCACGATAAAAAAATCAGCATATCATCATATCATTTAAATAACATAAAAACATTTAAAATAATAACTATGTTACCAACATTTACATATGAACTTACCTCGTATGTGAAAATGGCAACTTTTACCATTTCATCCACAACTTGGTATTTTCCCCATTTTAGCCCGAATTTTAGTTTTCCTTGCTCTATCATTTAAAATATAGTCTAATTAGGACTCACATTATTCAAATTGACCCAAAATCATATTTTGGAAAAATTACAATTTTGCCCCTAAACTTTTGCATATTTACACTTTTTCCCCAAAGCTCGTAAATTAAACTTCAGCCTATTTTCTTATGTTTTATGACATGCTGATCATTTTTCCCTTCTATGGCAACATCAAATTCTCACTCTAACATGTACTTATGACTATTAGGTATTTTTATCGATTAAGCCCTTTTGCTCGTTTTCACTTAAAACCGAGTAGTACAAGTTGTCTAACATAATTTAAAACCTCATATTCTATCATAAAACACCAAAATACACAAATTTCACCTATGGGTATTTTTCCAAATATGAACCCTAGGTTGAATTATTGCTAACATAAGCTTAATCGAGCTACCAGGACTCCAAAAACGTAAAAATCACTAAAAACGAGGCTAGAACGGACTTACAATCGAGCTTGGAAGCTTGAAAAATGCCGCTAAATTTTGTGGCGTTTTTTTCTCAAAAACGCCGCTAAAGGTCATGACCTTTAGCGGCGCTTTCCCCAAAAACGCCGCTAAAGATCATGACCTTTAGCGGCGCTTTCCCCAAAAACGCCGCTAAAGATCATGACCTTTAGCGGCACTTTCCCCAAAAACGCCGTTAAAGCTCATGACATTTAACGGTGCTTTTCCCAAAAATGCCACTGAAGACATGATCTTTAGCGACGCTTTCCCCAAAAACGCCACTAAAGACCATATATATTTCAACTTCCTTTTTGATCATTTCATATTCATATTCTTACCTTAAATGATCATACAAAATTTAAATAACCTAACAATGGACACCTTTTAAATTGTTTTTGAGTTCAAAAACATTAATAAGAGAACTTTTCATTTGATCAAAATGTTTATAATCAATCTTTGAAAACCCAATCTAATGACTACAATACACTTTCTTCTAAAAAGTAAAATCTTTGAAACTTCTACCGAATAAACAACATGATGTTCATTATAAGAAACTTTAACTACAAGTATACTACAATTACTTGTCAGTTTAATTCCAGCAAAGCTTCTTGATTGACCTACTCCAGACCTGCACAAGTACTTTTCAGTTGAAGTTGCTGCACCCATGATCATACCTAAAATTGCAAAAACATAGAATCAATGAACTCATATAGAGTATAACAAATCACCTGTGAGCTTTGAAGTTCTTAAAATGCTACACAAAGAACTTACATAATTTATACATATTTATTTCTCTTTTTTTCCTGGCTATAGATTTTTCAAAATAATCAATAAAATTATAATAAATTCCACTTTTAGCATAAATTCAAGGGCTTATGTAACCAAAAAATCTTAAAATTTACCCTTAAATAAATCCATAGATCCCTATATTACTCCTATTAAATCCTTAACCTTTAATTTACATTCAAGTAAGTTCTAACTTTGGAAGAAAAACACACCTGGAACTCTGCATTACGATCCTCAACCAACGATGGAAGATGAGAAAGGCAAATTTCAGCAGCCATGTCCCATGCATCCTTGGAGTGTGCAGAAGAAAATTTTAAAATAAACAACTGAGAAACAAGTTGTAAAGTAAGTCAATATCCCTTGCAGTACCACATATGGTGCTGATGGGTGACCAAAGAATCATACGGCTTACATTTATAATCATTGGAATCAAGACAGTAGAAATAGTTGCACAAAGTACTACAATCTAAGCAATAATTAGACAGATACAGTTTTTAGTTACTTGTAAACCAAATAAGGAAAAAATGAACATTAAAGCCAATACAAATCACATTTTTAAATTTGTAACGTTTTATTTATGTTTATATCTAGGAATTTCAAGCTCCTAAAGAGTGATGATTTCATGTAAAATGGTGAATGCTATAACAATCTAAGGCTCATCCTCAATAAGGCTTCAACAGGATGACAAGTGATCCTTCTAAAACTTTAGAATATCTCTAGAAAGCCATGTGCAAGATCAGTCCTGAGCTTATTAGATGTTCTTTGTCAAATGGTTGTATAAATACTAATAACAATAAAATAAAAAGGTAAGAAAACCAACACTAAATCATGAGCCACTAAATAGAAAAGTAGAAAAAAGAAAATCTTACTGTCAGACCATAAAAAATTTTGACTTAATCTAGTAGACACTGTTGCTCTTTTTTGGGGGACTATTTATCTCTTGTTTTCAGTTCCTTTATATTATTATTTTTATTTTATTGCTTTTCATTGTCTATCACACACACACACACACACAAAAAAAAAGCAACAACTAAAAGCACCTATAGTACAAAGCCTTTGTCTTTCTAATTTAATACTCAACTTTATTGCAGCAATCCTCAACCAACCAAAGCCAATATTCAACAGAACATGTGTTCTTAGAAGCATCTTAGGACCATACACTCAAAAAAGATACAAGAAACCTTTATAAAAAGAAAGCGAGTATGGGAGTATTTTAGACAAATAAAAATGGTAGCCATATTCTAAAAGCTTAAAGGAAAATGGGAGTATTTCAGACAATTTTGTGCAAGCTTCTTTAAAAGATATACTCACTCACCTCCAGTTGGTTGAGGAATGATACTAACATCTGCCATAAGACCCATAGTTGACACTGTATCCACATCTCTTTTCCCTTGAAGCATACTATACACCTATAAGAGGATCATCTCTTTTCCTGCACAGCTTGACACCAAAAGTGAAAATAATGAAGGCCTCTTATGACCATAATTAACAAGCAGCTCATCAAGCTAATCATATGGCAACACTCCCCAACTGTTTCCCCTTCAAATTCTTTCTTTGGAAAAAAAATTAAGCTCAGGGATGATTACCATTACAATTATAACATACCATTCCATGTATTCATGAAAAAGTAAATAATAAGCATAATACCTTAAAAGAAGGCGAGTAGGACCAATTTCAACACCTTTTCTTGCCCGAGCATTCACTCTGTTGAAGAACAGCCACCCGGGCATGACAGGAAGCCCTTGTTCTATGTTAAATGCAAACTGCAAAGGTAGCAGAAGTTAGGCCCATCCATGTCAAATGTAATGAAAAGCCACAGGGTGCAGATGCTAACCATGGTATTCTGAGTTATTTTATATGTTTTAATTAGATCCTATGGTATCCTATGTATACCGAATTGTAAAATTTGGGGGATGAATTGGGCATTAATGATGATTGTCAATTTTTTAGGAGGCCTGTTGGGAAATAATGGCTTGTTTCTAATATTTTATCTTAATTTGGGTTAGTGCTTGCATGAATAGTGTTGAACGGTCAATAATAGAGTGGCTATTTAAGAGGAGAAAGAAATCAATGAACAAGTTCTTTTCCTTTTCCCAACTTCTTCTCAACTATCATTTTCTCTTTGGCTTTTTTTAGAACAAGAAATAGAGGAACGAATAAATTGAGCTGCTAACATTTCTATCAAATGCAAAATTTGTGAATTGGTAGCATTCCTATACTTTTTTGTATCTTTTGATTTTGAAAGAAAGAAATAAACTGCAAACATTCAACTAAATGTTAGTTGTGGATATAAGGAAAAGAAGCATGTTAAGTAGATAATTTACTTTGCGTGTTGTTAGAACTCGATTGTCTTACTCATAAATGTCTCACAGTCAATTCTATATGGTTATTACTTTTTAGTTGGCAAATACAGAGAGGGACCAAATGGCAAGGGGAAAGTCAAGCTAGTAGGTGATGCGTCCTTGAGGTGTTTTGCCAGTGAGTTCTTGAACTCAAATATTCATTGTTTGTCTTACATGCTTTGTACTGTGATGTTTAGGTTGGGTGTTATGCTTATAAGGAAGTATTACCTTGTCAGGGGAAAGTTACTTCAATCACAAATGTATGTTACGAGATAAGGTGCATGTTGGTTGTGACCTTGATTCAAGGTATTGATGAATGGTTTGATGAGTACAGTATTATGGTGTATGTTGATTCCTAAATTTTCTACTAGTTACCTTGAATATCTATTGTTTTGGTGAGATTTATGCTGTAGAGTTGATGCATGTCAAGTTTGGTGTGCAAATACATGTCCAATTGTAGGCATAAACTTTTTGTATTAATAAGTTGTTACTGGGAAAAGTACTATTAATTATGTTATATTGTTGAAAGCTTGATATGTGTTATTTTTGTGAAAATGAATTATATGCGAAGGTTTGGTTGGAGGATACAGAGAATGAATAGGCATGTTATTTGGCTCTGTGGAGGTTTGGTTGGACTATACGTGGATATATGCGCACAAGTATGTGATGACCCTACAAGGGTTCTTCTTAAGATTGATATTTAAGCAAGAGTCCCCATGGGCTATCTTTCAAGTAAGAGTCCCCATAGACTATCTTTCAAGTAAGAGTCCGCATAGACCATCTCTCAAGCAAAAGTCTGTAGGGACTATACTTCAAGCAAGAGTCCGCAAGGACTATTCTTCAGGAAAGAGTTTCTAAGAACTAACTGAAGCGTATGAATCCTCAAGTCTAATTTTGCCAAGGTATTATCCTACGAATTTAAGTTCACCAAGAATTAATTCGTATGTATGAATCCACACATGTAAGTCCACAAGTGTGAGCCTGTGGAATCGTGGCCACTAATTAGGGACCCATAGGTAGGAATCTGCATGTATGAACCCACCAAGTTTAAATCCACATGTATAAGCTACGATGTGTGGGTCTGCACGTAAAACTCCTCCAAATGTGAAATTTTATACATGAGTCTTTTGGGGCCAACTGCTGAGTGCTAGTCTGCGACAATATTATTCTGCCAAGATGTTAAAGTATGCCAAAAAACCAATCTTGGGATGATTGTAATAACATAATTTTCTTACCTCGTTAATTAATATAAGGCATAACCATTATTATTTCATTTTATTTTCTGTGTATATAAATAAACTGTTTTAAAATAATGTCCTGAGAATAATATGATTATTCTTAAAAAGTCTTTAGTCGTGTATTATTGTGGGCTTGGACAATAATAATGCATTAAGACTAATATGTACTTGATTGAAGACAAAGTGTTGTCATTGACATGAGATGTCAAAATCAACATATGAGTATGTGTGTTAGAGAACAACATATTGGACTAAATCACTATGAGTATGTTTCTTGAATTATTATTTAATAGTCACAACATTACTTATAGTGGTTACTATGTATACGATCCTCAGACTTGAGATCATCATTATCCCAACATCGTAAGTCGTATATTTTGATACATTTAAACATCCACTGTAATTGGTTGTTTTATAAAGGCTAATGTTGGATATACCACAATCTATGTAGTGGGATACGGTTGATCAATATAGAATTTGTGCCTCCTAAATAATGGGAGTAATATTTTAGGCCACTTGATTGATTGAGACTAGAAATGCATGGCCATGCTCGAATAAGTTAATATAAGATATCATACTTATTTATTTTTCATAGTCTACTCAGGATATCAAGAAACATTAGATGGACTATGCAAGTGTGACAAATCCATGGCTTGTGTCCATTCTAGATATAAAGGAAAAAAAATGATTTAATACATGAAGGGTTAATCACAGAGAGGTACTATCGAATCATGACTTCTTGTAACTTAGGTAGCAATGATGTATTGTTAGATGTCACTCATTGTTTGTAATATTAGAATCACTCTAGTATTACTGCTAACGTTACAAGAACCTACAGGGTCACACCCTATGGTTGAAACGAACAGAATCCAAACATAGTTGATATTGTGTTTAGCTATTAACATGAATTAAATTGATTATAGAATTAATTTAATTGGGCACTTATATATAGAAAAAGTTATATATACAAGTACGTTGTACACATAATGAAAAATATGGTTAAATTAATATATGAATTTGATTAATATAAAATTTAACTAAAAAATAATTTACTGAAATACTTGTTATAATTATTGTAATTATAATTTAGGATCGAATATTATTATAATTACTCTAATTCTAAATTTTTTTGTTAAACGTTATTATTATGGTAATTATAATATTTGGTTAATTATTATGATTTGATTCATATCAAAATATTAGTGATTCCCGAATTAGG
The DNA here is from genome assembly GCF_007990345.1 of Gossypium hirsutum. Lineage (NCBI taxonomy): Eukaryota > Viridiplantae > Streptophyta > Magnoliopsida > Malvales > Malvaceae > Gossypium > Gossypium hirsutum. Next base: position 60,648,523 of record NC_053427.1, on the reverse strand, counting down.
AAATATAGGGTTTTTGAGAAAAATCTAATATACTTGAAATAAGGGATGTGTGAGGTCTAGCAGCCATAAAGTAATATTTCTCTCTAAAAAAGTTTTAGAGAGTGCTTACAGTTTGTTGTCACACAGGTAGATTACGTAGAGGCCAAAACATTTTCGTAGCGACTTGGAATCAACACACAATTATGTAATTTGGTTCTTCGATTTTTCAAATGATTAAAGGTAATTATTCTTACCCTTTTCACCCTGATTCGTTCCTTGCACATGGATCCCTGGATGTGATCGCTGGAATTATTTTTCGATGCGTTTTGGGGTGTAATGGTGATCCAATAATGGTATCAGAGCCACTTGTACGATACAGACTCTATCTCAAATACTTGGGTGATGCAATTATATGAGACGTATGCTTTACTTTTCTTGCATTCTCGATTTAATCATTGAATATGTGATATTTGTTAATACTACTTTAATTCGTAATATTCATAATTTGTTCCTTTCAATTATTGATTAAATGTTAATCATAATTTTATGGCCTATTCAATTTTGTTTTAAGTGTTAACAGATATATTATGACAAAGATAAAGTTGCAATTTCCAGTTAAGAGTTAATTAGTTGTTTTCGTTCGAACATGGAACAAGGGTTGTTCCAGTAAGAAACTTTAAGGATGTAAATCTTTAAAACACGATACTATTGATAAAAGTTATCAAAACATGAGTTTTCAAGCATATCCAATTGAACAGTAGTCCCATCGATGTGTGCGGTCCAAGCAGGTCGCATCGCGAGCTTTTCGGGCCGGATAAAAAAAAGGACCCCAAGTGTAGGTCACAAAAGTAAAAGGGATTTTTAATAATTCACTTAAAAACATTGCATAAAAATACGTTGTATTATGTTTGCTATGTTTAACATGCACGGTATTTGAAATTCATAGTTATAGCCCAATAACCATATGAATAAGGTTGTAAATTTTATATATACGACCTGTGTGTCATGACTTACTATATTTATCTCGTATTTCTCTTCTTATAATGAGTTTCTAGAAATTGTAAATTGCATGAGTTGTTGCGGGCTAGACGAGAAGAAAGATGGGTCAATTAAAGTAGGCAAGAAGCTTGTGAAGAGGCTTATACCTTTAGGTTTCCTTTTGGTTCTCCCTTTGGCTTAGGAAGAACCACATTAGTTTATGGGCTCTAACTATTGCATTTATTTACTTCTTTATTTATTCATGTATGAGATGCTATGGATGTCTAACACATGCCAAATTTTAAGTATGTTAAAATTTGATAACTATTAACAACATTAATTGATGAGATCAATTAAATGACTAAATGACTAATGTAGACCATAATTAGTGAGATGCAACCTTAATAATATTCCCTCAATCAAAATATTAAGTCAACGTTGCCTTCCAATCATTGCCCTCGTTAAGGCCTCGATCGATACTTTGTAGGTTCTACTAAAGTAAAGTACTAGTATTTATCTTGGTTAAAATGAAAAGAATAAGCAAGTGATATTCGCTTGTTGAAACATTGGTTAATGGCTTAACTTGGTTACTCTAATAGGATTAGAAACCTAAAGGCAAGTAATTTGGATAAATCATAATATGATTAGAACAAGAGTTGTTCACCAAATATTTAGGAGTTACATATGATGTAATTAGCAAGGGTTGCTTACCTAAATAACCATAATCTTGAGAGTAAAACCAAAGTTGACTTAAGAGGATGTGAAATATTGATCCTTACTCACTAGAAAAACTTTTAAGAAAGTCTTTCCAAAAATAAAATTTGAGGGTTATTAATTTTGAATAAAATAGTGAGAGCATTATTTAATAAAGTCCTTTTACTGATTAATATAAACTTGGTAAATTTACTCACTCTCATATTTCATTGTTGTAGATATATGATGGCTGCAAACATAAATTCATTTTCATTGCGACCGATCCTTCAAAAGGACAAATTGAATGGTTTTAATTTCCTTGACTGGTTCTGTAACTTGAGGATTGTCCTCAAACAAGAATGAAAATTATATGCCATTGAACAAACCCTTCCTAATGAGCCACCTATTAATGTATTGAGGGCTGATAGAGATGCTTATAAGAAGCATCTCGATGACATGGTAGACGTTGGATGTCTTATGCTTGCCACTATGAGGCCTGAGCTTCAGAAGAACCATGAGGACATGGTTGCTTATGATATGATTGAACACATGGAAGAACTTTATCAAGGGCAAGCACTGCAAGAGAGGTTCGATACCTCTAAGGCCCTTTCCCAATGTAAGCTGGCAGAAGGAAGCCCAGTAGGACCTTATGTTCTTAAGATGATAGGCTACATTGAAAGCCTGTCTAAACTTGGATTTCTACTAGTCCAAGAGTTGGTCACTGATGTTATTCTACAATTGTTGCCTATTAGTTATAGCCAATTTGTCCTCAATTTCAATATGAATGAAATTGACAAGACTCTGGCACTGTTGCTCAGCATGTTGCAAGCTACTGAAGGTAACATGATATTGATGGTCTGTAATAATAAGGGCAAGGGTAAAGCTAATGCTAAGGCAAAGTCCAAGGGCAAAGGCAGGCCCAAATCTGCAAATGGAAAGGTTGCACTGAAGCCCAAATGAGGGGTGGCAAGGAAGGAAACTACTTCTGTTGTGGTGTAACTGGATATTGGAAAAGGAACTACCCTGTCTATCTTGAGGAAGTCAAGAAGGCCAAAGCAAGCGAAGCATCTACTTCAAGTATTTATGTTGTTCCTATTAATTTATCAACTACAACTTCTTGGGTATTAGATACTAGTTGTGGTTCTCCTATTTGTTTTTCTATATAGGGACTGCAAAAGAGTAGGACTCTAGCTAGAAGAGATGTGGACCAACGAGTTGGAAATAGAGCAAGAGTTGCTCCATTAGCTGTAGGAACATATACTTTGTCTTTTCCTAGTAGACTTGTTTTATGTTTAAAGGAGTGTTATTTTGTGCCCAGTTTGAATAAGAACATTATTTCAATTTCCTGTTTAGACAAAATAGGTTTTGAGATAATAATTAAGAATAATTGTTGCTCCTTTTATCTCAATAATGTTTTCTATGGTTCGACACAATTGGTAAATGGTCTCTATATTTTAGATAAAGTTAATCCCATTTACAACATAAATAGTAAAATATATAAAATAAACTTATCTTTGGAATTGTCGTTTGGGCCACATAAGTGAGAAACACATATCCAAACTTCATAAAGATGGTCTCTTGGATCTTGCTTATTGGGAAAAATGACTAAAGCTCCTTTTATTGGTAACAGTGTGCGAGCTTGTGATTTATTAGGCCTAATACTTACTAATGTAAATGGACAGGCCAGAGGTGGATTTCAGTACTCTGTTACTTTCATTGATGATTTTAGTAGATATGGGTATGTTTATCTCATGAGCCATAAGTCTGAAACCCTTGAAAAGTTAAAAGAATTCAAAAATGAAGTACAAAATCAACTAGGAAAAACTATCATGACACTTCGATCTGATCAAAGTGGAGAATTTTTTAGCCTAGCATGTAAGTCATACTGATCTACCAACTTCCTTTTGGGGACATACACTTGAGACAACTAGTTTCACACTTAATCATGTTTCATCTAAATCAGTTCAAAATACGCCATATAAGTTGTGGATTGGAAAACATCCTAGATTGTCTTTTATGAAGATTTAGGTTTGTGAAGCTTATGTTAAACGTCAAACATCTACTAAGCTTAAACTTAAATCTGAAAAATGCATCTTTGTGGGATATCCTAAGGAAACTAAAGGATATTATTTCTTGAATCCTACTGAGAACAAAGTGTTTGTTGCTTGGGCTAATGTCTTCCTAGAAAGAGAGTTTGTCTCTAGAAAAGGAAGTGAGAGAAAGATTGAACTAGAAGGAATTCAAGAACCACAAAATACTACTAAACCAGAGATAGAACAATAGAAGGTTCCACAAGAAATTGAGGAACAAGTAACTGTTATAAAAACACAACCACCGCACAGATATTTAAGAGAAAGCCAAGCACCTAAGAGATATGAATTTCTCGTTACAACACATGGTGATGTTATGCTTATGGATCAAGATGAGCCTAGGACTTCTCAAGAAGCGGTGGTGAGCCCAGATTCTGAGAAATGGTTAGACACCATGAGGTCTGAGATGGATTCTATGTTAGAAACCCAAGTATGGATCTTGGTTGACCCATCTGAATGGGTACACCCGTAGGGTGCAAGTGAGTTTTCAAAAAGAAAACTGGCATGGATGGTAATATACAAACATACAATGGGTGATTGGTCACTAAGGCTTTTCACCAAGTTCATGGTTTCAACTATGATGAAACATTTTCTCGTGTTGCTATGTTCAAATCCATCCGGATCTTGCTTGCAGTAGCTGCAATTCATGATTATGAAATCTAGTAGATGGATGTCAAAACCGCTTTCCTTAATGGAAAACTTGAAGAGGATGTGTACATGACACAACTTGAAGGTTTTGTAGATCCAAAAGATGCTAAAAAATATACAAGCTACAAAGATCTATTTATGGATTAAAGCAAGCTTCTTGAAGTTGGGATCTTCATTTTAAATATGCAATCAAAGAGTTTGGTTTTATCAACAATGAAGATGAGCCTTGTGTTTACAAGAAATTTAGTGGGAGCATTATCACATTCTTGGTATTGTATGTGGATGACATCTTGTCATAGAAAATGACATACCTACCTTATAGTCTATTAAGACTTGGTTAGGAAGTTGTTTTTCTGTGGAAGACTTGGGAGAAACTACTTACATCTTGGGAGTCAAGATCAATAGAGATCTCAAGATGACTCCTAGGTCTTAGCCAAAGTACATACATAGATAAAGTATTGAAAATGTTCAGTATGAAAAAAAATCTAAGAGAGGATTCTTACCTATGAGACATGGTCTTTCACTCTCGAACGAAATGTGTCCTTCAACTTCACAAGAGAGAGAATGCATGAGTAAGATTCCATATGCTCCAACTATAGGGTGTATCATGTATTCCATTTTATGAACTCATCCAAACATGTCGTATACTTTAAGTATGACGAGTAGATACCATGTTGATCCTGATGAAGGTCTTTGGGTGGTAGTTAAAAAGTTAAAAACATCCTTAAGTACTTCAGAAGGACCAAAGAGACATTCCTTATGTATGGAGGTGAGGAAGAGCTAAGTGTAAAAGGTTACACTGATGCTAGTTTCCAAACCGATAAGGATGATTCACAATGGCAATTAGGTTTTGTGTTTTGTCTTAATTGTAACAGCCCATTTTTGAGTCAAATCAGAACAGTGGTTTTGGGACCATAAAATTGAGGTCAAAATATTTATTTTATTATTTTATTAAATTTTATAGCATGATAGAATTATTGTGTGAAAGTTTCGTAAAGAAATTTTTCTATTTGAATGCTTAAGTCGGTAAAAAGGACTAAATCGCGTAAAGTGTAAAATGCATGTTCTATTAGCTAAAGGTATTAAATAGCTATAGAACCAAAAATTTAAGGTTCTTATGTTGTAATTAGACCATTATGTTGGTAAGTGGACAATTATGGACATAAAACATGTGAATTTTAATGTTTTTGACCAAGGGTAATTTAGTAAATTATGAAATTAGTTATAATAAATAAAAACAAAATCATAAAATGTTTCCATATTTCCTTCTTTTAACTGAAACTGGAGAAGAAGAAAGCCATTGTTAGGGCTTTGAATATTCGATCACTTTGGAGCTTAATTGTAAGTTCATTTTAACTCGATTTTTAATGATTTTTATGTTTTTGTAATTATTGTTTCGTATTCTAGCTAGCCCGTACCTTAGATTTTGAAATGGTTAAAGGTTTAACATATTGCCATTGTTGAATGTTTTAGTCATTTAATGGTTGATGATGGGTTTTGAATATTTGTTGATAGTTAAATTAGTTTTGTAAAGTGATTTTTGACAAAAATGTCAAAAAGGGATTAATTTGTGAAAATATAAAATGTGGTGGTTAAAAGTGTGGAATAATGAAAGATATGGGCTGCTAGGAGTCCTCATGAAATTCAGCTAGCATGTAATTGTACTAAATTGTATGAATTTACAATTTTATGTGAGAAGGACTAAAATGTAAATAATGAGAAAGTTTAGGGGCAAATGTGTAAATTTGCCAAAATATATGAATTATGGGCTAAATTGAATAGATTGAATGCTGAATGTATTGAATTTGATAATATATTGAATACTGAATGTACTAAATTTGATAATATATATAGATCAAGATAAGCCGAAATCGAGTTTAGATCGGGGAAACGGAAAAGTTAACGATTAGCCGATAGTTGTTATCTGAGCGATATGAGGTAAGTTCATATAATTAGAATAAAAAATTTACATAATTGAAATAATTGTAATGAATATGTATAATTGAGTAGTTGATATAATTGGATTGTGGATGCCTTATCGATATAGTTTATTTATTACCGAGCCCCGTTGAACCGTATGAATTCGTAGGATACGAGTGACATGTCACTAGGGTTACCATTTTGATTGAGATCATGCATGTGTTGTGGACTCACTGCAGCTCGTATGAGCTTAACGATATATCAACTCATAAGAGCTTACTATTCTCAGCTCATATGAACTTACTGTTCAGCTCGTTAAAGCTTACTGTTTCAACTCAATAGAGCTTATTGTCCATCAGCTCAGGAGGAGCTTACTGTTCATAGCTCGAAAGAGCGGAAAGTGATAAGGAATTGACAGATTACTAATTTATATGTACTGTATATCACCGAGTATCCTTCAAGATTCTAATAAGTTTAACTGGCATAAATATTGTTTATATAGATGAGCTATTATTTGCAAATGGATTATTGTTTATATGATGGAGTATGAAATGTTACTAATGTTATACATGATAAATGAATTTGGTATAATGCAATGTACTGAGTATTGAATTGAAATAATGGATGGTTACTTGTACTTATATGGCTAACTTATTGATGAATGTTTGTGTTTAGGCATTTGGAAATTGAATTGAGTATACCTTATTTATTGCCTTAATTGTATAAATGGTAAGTTTAATTATGAATTATGCTTTCTTACTAAGCTATAAAGCTTACTCTGTGTCTTTTTTTATGTTTTATAGAGGTTCATTAGCTCGCTAAATTTGGACAGGCGGAGTTACACATCACACTATCCTGCTGCCGATTAGTACTTTTGAACTTATGGTTATATGTAATTATGGCATGTATAGGCAAGTTGGAAAGATGATAGTTTTGGTTACTTGAGATAATGGTTTTGGTATATTTTGTGGTATAAGTTAAAGCCATGTGATTTGGCTTAATCTGGTATAATGTTTTGGTTGTGTATAAGTGTTCAATTATGGTATGTTTTGGTAAGTAATAGATGAAATAGAAATATGTAAATGTGTTTGTTATAAGGTAAACTTATGAATGGAAAATGAATGATATTAGATAAGCAATTGAATATTATGTGGAATTGGCATTAAATGTGTATGAAATGTTATGAAATGGCTGCCTATTGTGTTGTAAAAATGTTACCATTTATGATTGTGTTTACAAGTGAAAATAGAGTGGAATAATGGCTTTGCAAATAGCCTATTTTTGTCCCACGGGTAGAGACACGAGAGTGTGTCTCAGTCATGTGTGACACACTGTCATGTTACACGGCCGTGTGTCCCTTGATGTTGAAATAAGTCAGTATGTTCCACACGGTCTCACACACGGGCGTTCGACTGGTCGTGTGGTACAAGTCAGTATGTCCCCTAATTGGCACACGGCCTAGCACATAGGCGTGTGACTTGGCCATGTTGCATAAGTTAGTATACCCTACAAGTTTGGCATGGCCTAGCACACGGCTTGGCACATGGGCATGTGTGGCCACTTCGAAGGGTACACGGGCGTGTGGTTGGCCGTGTGACCCAAGTCAGTATACTCTCCAATTTTCACACGGTCTAGTAGACGGGCGTGTCTTTGGCCGTATGATGCAAGTTAGTATGTATGCCCTGTTTCCACACGGCCTATAACACGCATGTGTCTATTAGCTGTGTGAGGCACACAGCTTGTTCACACGGGCATGTGACCTTTGAAATGTTGAAATTTTTCTAAGTTTCCAAAATTTTCATATGTTATGGATTTAGTCCTGAATCATTTTTAAAGCATGTTTAAGGACTCGTAAATCCTTATGAGGGACAATATGATTGTGTTGAATGGTATTTGAATATGAATGTATAAATGTATGAGTTCGGTTGTTAAATGATGTTTATTGATCGATAATACTTCGTAACCCTACTCCGGTGACAGATACAAGTTAGGAGTGTTACATTAATGGTGGTGGTGTGATCTAGAAGAGTTCAAAGCAAGATAAAATAGCTGATTCTACAATAGAGACCGAGTATATTCCAGCAGTGAGGCAGCAAAAGAAGCTGTTTGGATCAAGAAGTTCATTACTAAACTAGGGGTAGTACCTAGCATAGCAGATGCTATAGAACTCTATTGTGACAACAACGAAGCTATTACACAATTCAAGGAACCCATATCTCATAAATGATCCAAACATATACTTAGGCGATATCATCTTATTCGAGAGATTATAGATTGAGGGGATGTGGAGATATGCAGAGTACCTACAGATGATAACATTGCTGATCCACTGATCAAGTCAGTCACACAACAGAAGCATGATAATCACACTAAGTCACTTGGTATTACATATATATGTGATTGGTCTTAGTGCTAGTGGGAGATTGTTAGAGTATGCCAAAAGACCAATCTTGAGATGGTTGTAATAACATACTTATTTTACCTGATTTATTAATATAATGTATAGCCATTATTATTTCAGCTTATTTTCTATGTATATAAATAAATTGTTTTGTAATAATGCCTTGAGAATAATATGATTATTCTTAAAAGGTCTTTAGTCAAGTATTATTGTGGGCTTGGACAACAATAATGCATTAAGACTAACTTGTACTTTATCAATGACAAAGTGTTGTCATTGATATGAGATGTCAAAATCAACACATTAGTATGTGTGTTAGAGAATGACATATTGGACTGACCCACTATGAGTATGTTTCTTGGATTATTATTTAATAGTCACAACATTACTCATAGTGATTACTATGTATACAATACTCAAACTTGAGATCATCATTATCCCAACATCTTAAGTCATATATTTTCATACACTCAAACGTCCACCGTAACTGGTTGTTTTATAAAGGTTGATTTTGGATATACCATAATCTATGTAGTGGGATATGGTTGATCAATATAGAATTTGTACCTCCCAAATAATGGGAGCAATATCCTACGCCACTTGATTGAGTGAGACAAAAAATGCATGACCATGCTCGAATAAGTTGGTATGACATATCATACTTATTTGCTTTTCATAATCTACTTAGGATATCTAGAAACATTAGATGGACTATGCAAGTGTGACTATTCCATAACTTGTGTCCATTCTTGATATAAAGGACAAAAGTATTTAATATATGAAAGGTTAATCACAGAAAGGTTATGTTGTATCATGACTTCTTATAACTTAGGTAGCAATGATGCATTGCTAGATGCCACTCATTGTTTGTAATATTAGAATCTCTTTAGTATTACTGCTAACGTTACAAAAACCTACAGGGTCACACTCTATGGTTGAAACGAATGGAATCCAAACATAGTTGTTATTATGTGTAACTGTCAACCTGAATTAAATTGATTATAGAATTAATTTAATCGTGCACTTATATATCGAACGAATTATATGTACAAGTATGTTGTACACATAATGAAAAATATGGACATTAATATATGAATTTGATTCGCATAAAATTTAACTAAAAAAATAATTTACCGAAATCTTTATTAAAAAATAATTTACCGAAATCTTTATTATAATTATTGTAATAATAATTTAGGATCAAATATTATTATAATTTCTATAATTTTAATTATTTTTCAAATATTATTATAATTATGGTAATTATAATATTTGGTTAATTATTATGATTTGATTCATATCAAAATATTAATGATTCCCAAATTAGGAAATATAGGGTTTTTGAAAAAAACCTAATATACCTGAAATAAGGGATGTTGAGGTCTAGCAGTCGTCAAGTAATTTTTCTCTCTGAAAAAGTTTTAGAGAGTGATTACCGTTCGTTGTCACACCAGGTAGATTATGTAGAGGCCGAAATGTTTTCGTAGCGACTTGGAATTGACATACAATTGTGTAATGTGCTTCTTCGATTTTTCAGACGATTAACGGTAATTGTTCATACTCTTTTCACCCCGATTTGTTCCTTACACATGGATCCTTGGATGTGATCGCCGGATTTATTTTTTGTTGTGTCATGGGGTGTACAGGTGATCTAACACAAGATACTATACACGTGATCGACTGCTCAAAAAAATATTTGATAAAGAATTGTTGTAACAGCTCGTTTTTAGGTCAAATTAGAATAGTGGTTTTGGGACCACAAATTCGAAGTCAATATTTATTTTATTAATTTATTAATTTTTACATTATGAAAGAATTATTATATGAAATTTTCGTAAAGAAATTTTACTGTTTAAATGTTTAATTTGGTAAAAAGGACTAACTCGCGTAACGCGTAAAAGCTGAGTTCTATTGTTTAAAGGTATTAAATGGCTATGGTTTATTAATATGGAAGTCCTTATAATGTTATTTGACCATAATTTAGGTTAATGGACATTTATGTCCATGAATTACATGATATATTAAAGTTCTGTAATAAGGTTATATTAGTAATTTAGTTATTAAGTTAATAATAATAAAACAAAACCCAAAAATCATGTTATTTCATGCATCAATAGCCAAAAATTTAAGGAATAAGAACAAAAAATAAGGTTTTACATTCTGCAAGCATAAATTCTTTAATTAGGTATGTAATTTCACTCGGTTTTTAATGCTTTTTACGTTTTTGAGATCGTTGCTTCGTATATTAGATAGCCCGTACCTAAATTTTTGAATTTTTTCATGATTTTGAAATGTTGCATTGTTGAATACTTGAGTTCTTTGATGTTTAATGATAGATTATGGAAGCTTGATGATAGTTGAACTAGTTCTGTAAAGTGATTTTTGACAACAATGCTAAATAGGGATTAATTTGTGAAATTGTAAAATTTTATGGTTAAAAGTGTAAAATAATGAAAGATATAGGCTGTTAGTAGTGTATAGGAAATTCGGTTACCTTGGATTATGATCAAATTGTGCAATTTTGCATTTTTATGTGTTAGGGACTAATTTGCAAAGTAGTCAAAAGTCTAGGGGTAAAATTATAAATTAGCCAAACTAAAAGTTTTAGGCTAAATTGAATTGAATGAAAGTTTGAATAAGAAAATTTGATATAATACAGATCAAGATAAGCCGAGATTGAGTTTAGATCGGGGAAAAGGAAGATCGAAGAATAGCCGATAATTTTATCCGAGGATATGAGGTAAGTTCGTATAATTAGAATTGAACTTTTCTATACTTGTAATTGTTGAATTGAATGTATATAATTGAAATACTTGAAATATAAATGTCTTAATGATATATTGTATTCGTTAAAGAGTCCCGTTTGAACTATATGAATTCATTGGATACGAGTGACCTGTTATTGGGATTACCGTATTGGTTGAGCTCCTGCATTTGTTGCAGACTCACCACAGCTCGTAAGAGCTTATTGTTTTAGCTCATTGAAGCTTATCAATGTATCTCGAAAGAGCTTACTATTCAGCTCAATAGAGCTTACCGTTTTCAGCTCAATAAAGCTTACTGTTTATCAACTCAGGAGGAGCTTACCGACCATGACTCGAAAGAGCATGTATGATGATAAATTGACGAATTACTGACATTGTTCATTCGACTATCCTTTGAAGTTATAATAGGTTCAACGGGCCTAAATACTATTTACACGAATAAGTTACGGATCCATTTGAACTTGCCTAGCTTCTTTTTATGCTTCTTAGGTAAGATAGGTTATACAAGATGCTGGAGAGGGACTAAGCCAGAACCTTTCGAGCCAGTGTGAGCTACTCTTCAAAGTTGTAACATGCATATAGTGGGGAAATCAGTAGGATCAGCCTCAGGACCAGGAATTATTGTAACTGAAATTTAAGAATAATGTAAAGAATTCAGTTTGGGTTGAAGGTCATAAATTAATAAAAATATCTTAGTAACCATCACTAAACTAGGTATTAATGTTTCAACACAAAGTTAGTGGGAATCGTAGCATTTTTGTTTGACTGGTTGACCTGTTGAATGTTTGGGGTGTTACATCACGACATCATTCTAAACATTTGAAATCTTTTCAATTTTGTCCTTATTCGATCCCAAGTCAACATTAGAGCTTACAGAAGCTCGAATATGACATAGGAAAGGATTTAAATTATGTTGAACGATTGAAATAATGGAATTTAAAGGTTTTTTTTTAGAATTGATTAGTTAATGTCTGTAACTATTTCATTTTTTGACTATAGCATTTTGTAGCTCAGACCTGACAATTTGGTTAAGCGAAGGGTGTTACATATATAAACCAAGTTAGTGGGAAAAAAATTTCATCATCTCCATTCCTCATGTCAACCAAGAGGAAAGAAAATAAAGAATAAAAATCTTTCAAAACCCTTCAAACTTTCAACTAGTTATTTGATCAAGACTTGAATCAAAGTGGAACTAATAAGGGAAAATTAAAAATTACAGATTAATCCCTAAAAGATCCACTCGTTTTGAATTTTGAAAAGGTAAGTTCATACGAAACTTACTAGCCTTATTTGTGTTATGTGTATTCTTGTGTTGGTTTGTTTACAATTATGCTATGATATGGCTTTGAATATTGATAATGTTGGCATACATGGTTAGAAAGTGAAATGGAGTTGGATTGAGTTGAAATAAATCAAAATTGTTGAATGATATGAAATGTTATTAGGTATGAATATGAAAATTGTGAATGAACACAGGGTATGATATGTAAGTGTAGACAATTACAAGGTATAAACATGCGAACATGATTGTTATAGGGAATGATAATGAATATATGTATAATTGATGCCCTTGTAAACTTAGTAAAAGGTTAGGATGTGACTGGCATGCCAATAATCTCTTATGCGCACTTGTATGAAATATGTGATTGTAAGGAGATTATTAAAGTTTCTGTTGAGATCTAACATTTGTTCTGGATCATCGAGTATTATATGTCTCTATGGAGACTTTGGCGCAATGGATGGATGTATTTGAAAATGATTATACATTTGATGCCTACAAACTTTGCACTTTGGTGCCTTGGTGTGGTGTAGTTCATCCGTGTATCTGAGTTTATTTTACTATGGTTCCATTGGGCGAAACATTATAACTGAAATTGGAAACTTGAAAATGTAATGAAAATGGATTCGATAAACCAATTTAATATGATATTGAGATGAATAATGTGGAATTGGTATAAACTTATAGATGATAGGATATGAGATGAGATGAGTGACCACTTATAAATGTGATAATGTTTATAGTAGAAATATCACACAAACAATACATAAAATTAAAAGGATAGTGTCCTCAAGTATACGTGTCAAATTGTAATATAGTATATGTGTAAAATGGAACAATAAGTATTTTGTGGATCGTATCCAATGGAGGATGGAATAAATCTATAGAAAATCTCTTTACAATAATAAGTCTAAATAGTAATAATTAAACCCTATATTACAACATATCATACAAGAGATTAACAAGAGAATTTAAATCACTATAATAAATAAATAATAAAATAAAAAATGACTAAATTAATAAAACCCATCAAGAAGATTAACTCATTTCAGGGTTTGTAATTAACTTTGAATTAGGGTTTTAGGGTGGATCAGCTACCGATTAACCAATTATTACCTCCCAGCCTCTAACTGATAAATCAATTAGTTGATACTCGCTTATCTCCCGACCTCACTTTCTCAACTAGGAGAAACAAAGATTTAGTCGGTTAGACTTATCTCCCGATCTTATCAAACATATGATTACATACTAGGGTTATCAAACCTAGGGTTTAGGAATGCGTAATATATACCAACTAATCCTCTTGGGAAACCATAAATCTTCCGTTAATCACATCCCCATACACTCGTTAATCTTCCCTAAGGGATTTAGCCACTCATGTTATTCATAATCTTAATCTCTATTGAAATAAACATGTAATTAACACGATTGAATTGAAAAAGAACATATATTAGAGTAATCCTAGATTTGACATTGATTAAAGAACAAAGTAGATAATATCTCGATCAAAATCATGAATATCATCACTTTCAAAGGAAAAAACTTAAATACTTCAATATTATAAGCGAACTCTTGGATCAAAATATATTCCGAGAGGAAAAAAAAACAAATTTTTTTAAGAAAACCGAAAGAAAACTAAGTTTAAACCTACTCCTAATCTACGTGTAACACCCCTTACCCGTGTTCGACACTGGAACAGGGTATGAGGCATTACCAGACGTAAATACATGCAATTGTATAAAACCGAATCATGAATTTGTGTTCAAATTTAAAACTTTTCACATTTCATCTTAAAGTCCCTAATATGGACCTACGAAGCCCAATCATGCTTTGGAAACGGTTCGGGACCAAACCGAGAACTTTAGAAAACTTTGAAAAATTTCATGAAAAATAGGGGCACACTCCTGTTTGATATTAGGACACAGCCGTGTGGCTCACATGGCCATGTCCCTAGTCCGTGCACTAATCTGACTTCTTGTTGTGTAAAAATTTACGTCAAACATAGATATCACCACTCATTCATCCACATATGTAAGCATACACATCCTTGAAATCCATCATTGTGGACTTATAATATAGCCAATATACCAACATCAAATGGCCTTACACAACAATGAACTTTCAAATAGCATAGGCCAACATTTTAGGCCAAAACAATCATGACACATACAAAAATAACCAAGTCCCGTATACATGCCATGACCAATTTGTTAGTTTGATAGTTTGATAGGTTCTCCGGCGACGTCCAACCCGAGCTAACCTGAGGACATTATAAACACAGAAAATAAACGGAGTAAGCTATATAGCTTAGTAAGTTGGTATGTAAATAATAAGAGATTTATTAACATGCTTTTACCAATTCTCACAATATGTTCTCAAGATAATACAATCATAATTGCACATCATTCCACTATTTACTCTTATTCATCTCAAGTTGTCTACTAGAGTCACAGTCACTAAATTATTTATATCTTGAGCTACGGAACTTCAAATTAAGATCCGCTAATTTTTACTAAAACTAGACTCACATATCTTCTTACCATAAAATTTTCAGAATATTTGGTCTAGCCAATAAGTATAGTTTAGTCTTTAAATTCTCCCATTTTCTGCTATTTGACAGTTTCAACCCTTCTTCACTAAAAATTAATTATCTCATCGTATGAGATTTCGATGATATTCTCATTTATTTCTATTGAAAATAGACTCAATAAGAATTTTAAATATAAACTCTAACCAATAATTATTTTTATACAATTTTTAATGATTTTCCACAGTCAGAACAGGGGATTTCGAAATCATTCTGACTCTGTCTCACAAAAATTCAAATATCTCGTAATATGAAATTCTTTAGCTTACACTGTTTATTTTATGTGAAAATAGACTCAATAATCTTTAATTTCTTATCTTATTCAACTCTAATTTGATTTCCGCCATTTTTGGTGATTTTTCAAAGTCACACAACTGCTACTATCTAAAACTAGTTTATTACTAAATTTCACTCTTTCATGTTTTCTTTGTAGTAACTTTCATTGTAACACTTACTCCATATCAATCCTACCAAAGTTCGATCACATATTGAGCACATTGCTCATAAGTTTACACACACGTACCTGTGCTTATTCATCACATAGCCATATTCAATTACACCTAGTCATTTCTCGTTGAACACATTGGAATAATAACGGATACACGGTGGCCTTCACATAGTACCACCTTTGTAGCCAAAGCTATTTTATTCACAAAGTGGCCTTCACATAGTACCACACTTGTGTCAAAACTATTTTATTCACAAAGTGGCCTTTACATAGTACCGCACTTGTGTCCAAAGCTATTTTATTCACAAAGTGGCCTTCACATAGTACCACACTTGTGTCCAAAGCTATTTTATTCACAAAGTGGCTTTCACATAGTACCACACTTTTGTCAAAAGCTATTTTATTCCTAAGGTTCAACCAGGAAATTTCTCACTTAACACCATGCCATGGACTTATTTCACTTAGCACATTGCCATGGACTTATTACACTTAGATGCCATGGTCTTATTTCACTTAGCACATTGCCATGGACTTATTTCACTTAAATGTCATGGTATTATTTTACTTAGCACAATGTCATATCCTAGACATGGTCTTACATGCGAATCACTTATTTCACTTAGCACATTGCCATGGTCTAACCATGATCTTTTACCGTTAATTCATATTACACTACGCAACGATCGTGATCGATCCTGCGTTTTTACTCAATTCGTACGTTTACTTAAACTTTCAAAATTTAATCAAATATATAATAATATTGCATAATTAACACAAATCAATAACGTTTATTAACTTACAAACTTACCTCGACCTAAAATAGCGAAAAGAACCAAATCGTCCAATACTCTTTTTTCCCCGTTCTAAGTCCGAACTTCGTTTTTCTTGATCTATAATATCACATTTGACTTATTAAATTATTATACTATTCAAATCAGTCTAAAAATCATATTATGGAAAATTACATTTTTGCCCCTAAAGTTTCACTTATTTACAAATTTCTCCCTAGGCTTGTAAAATGAAATGTTTCCATTTTTCTCAATACCCAAGCCTAGACGATTCATATTCCTATGCATATTTTACAACTTTTACAAATAGGTCATTTTATGAAATTTCATCAAAAATCACTTAGTAAAAGTTATTTATTACACTCCAAACTTTCATATTCTTCCATAAAACATCAAAACACATGTATGTCATCCATGGGTAAAATTTTAAACACAAGCCCTAGCTCAAAATAATGGTAGAAATAGCTAAATTGAGTTACGAGGATCTCAAAAATTTAAAAATCATTAAAAACGAGGCTAGAACGGACTTACAATCGAGCTTGGAAGCTTGAAAAACACTAGCCATGGTTTCCCCTTGTGAAATTCGTCCATGGGGTTGAATATGGACAAAAATTGGCTTTTAATTTTGTTTTTATTTCATTTTAATTACTAATTGACTAAAATGCCCCTAACTTAAAATATTCTATTTCACCTATTTCATGTTCATTTTTGTCCAACAAATTAACAAATGGTCTAATTACCATTTAAGGACCTCTAATTTAAAATTTCATAACAATTGGACACCTCTAACATGTAGAACTCTACTTTTGCACTTTTTATAATTTAGTCCTTTTGACTAAATTGAGTGCCCAAACATCGAAATTTTCGAACGAAATTTTCACAAAATCATTCCGTGAATCCTTAGACCATAAAAATATAATAAAGATAATTTTTTTCCTCGTCGAATTTGTGGTCCAGAAACCACTGTTCCGACTAGGTCTAAAATCGGGCTGTTACACTACGAGTGCTTTGAAGGCGTCTAAGACGACTTAGTTACATCAAACCCCTAGGTTTTCATATAAATTAAATTGTCCGAACGAAAATAGCCTCTGCAAATTTGGGCAGCACGTCAACCTATGTTGAGCCATAGGCCTTGCATGGCGTGACACAATTGGTGTTCCATGCCTTGTATGGTTTGTTTCATGCTTTAACGGCTCGGGAAGCTTGTACATCACTCATCCCTTGCTCCCATGTCAATTGGGCCTATAATCCATCATCCTACACACTCAATTTAAAAAATTACCACTACCTAAGGTCCGTGTCGGCCTAATAGGTCACAACACTCATAAAATGTGTTATAAAAAGTACTTATTTTACTAAAATTTAATCCTAACTACTAAATACAAAAAAATGTAATAATAAATACTAAATTTCCTAGAAAACAGGTCCATTAAGTGCAAAAATATCACAAAATTACTACTACATTTGACGACAAGTCAAATAATCCCGCACTTAAGTCTTTGCTTTTCCCCATGCAAACTAAACGGAAACAAAATAAAAATTGAAAATAAGCTAAACTGAGAACAAGAAATAAACAGGAAAAGAAAAGAAAATGTACTCGAGCTAGCTTGATACAGGAAATTGGATAGAAATACGTTAACAATATAATGTAAATAAACATATAATTCTAGCATGATATACAATTGACTCACAATTTCTAAAATTAGACAAGTTGGTTCACTAAATTACAAAACAAACAAATAAAAGAATGTTAAGTATAGGTTTCCATCAAAACAAATATATAAATATACAATTATGTTCAAATGAATATAAGTGGTAAAAAGATCAAAACTCGGCACAATTTCATCAATATAAAGAACTACTTAAGCCACATAGGACTTTTCGGCTTGTAACGTTCTACAACTTAGGTTGGTATGGAATTTAAAGAATAGACTCAACAAAAAGGCTAAACACGAAAGCAGTTTGACACATGATATTGTACCCGATACTCCCCCAATTGAACATGTAGCTCATCACCTTATATCCACTTCCCTCACCTTCCTTATCTCTCCATTTACTAAGGCCTAGAATAATATTGATGAATATAGCCATCCGAGCTTGTAATAATATTTTTTTTGGACAATTGTGAGCGTGCATTTTTTTCCAACTAACTTTGCTTTTATTTTCTTCATCAAGATTTTCTCGATTGGCATTTTTCATTTTTTTTCTACAAGCTTAAGAAATCTTATACTCAGTATACCATAGAATTCCTTAGTCACTCAATTTTTTCTCTTTTTGAAACCACCATGATGTATCTACCTAATCTCTCAATATCAATGGTTAGACGTCGAAATCCATGCAAGAACCAAGGAATTAAAGGATCAAATAGAATATATAATAGGCTTAGGGTTTCATTAACGGTTCATAAAGAAAATGGATTCAGGCTCAAAATAGGTACTAGGGAAAATAATTTCAGGATAGCTTTTTAGTTCGAAAGTGTCTACCAAACACTGTCTTAGGTCGTCCCTAGGTAATTCTATACATGGATTAAATCGGCCAAGTCTATTAATTTCTACAACCTATAATTCAATTAAACACGCATGCTATTTATATACCTATTTATCATATGGTATACTTAACATCTTCAATTTATTTACAATGTAATAAATTGAACTAAGTAGTTTAAAATTAAAAATTTAGAATCAATTATTATCAAACTAAACTTATAGTTTATTCACAAAAGTCTATTAACATGCTCCTAATCAATCACTTGTCTTTTTACAAGCTCAAGCACATAGAAAACATGCTAAAATTAAAAATTAAAAACTACTAAAAAAAGAAAAATAAAATAACAGAAAATTTTTAAAATTTTCCCAAGTCCCCTCCACACTTTATTTGGCACATTGTCCCTAGTGTGCAATTAAAAATATAAAGGAAAGAGATTACCCAATCAACATGATTCATTCAATACAATTGGTGGGACAACTACTCATCTTGGGTTTGGCTTGAAAATGTAGTGCTGTAAAAAATTTGGGGTTCCTACTGAGAAAAACTAAATGCAATATATATAATACCAAATTTCTAAATAATAAAAATCAAAACAAACAAATAACAATCATCCCAGATAAAAAAATAAATTACAATGTCCAAATTAAAAAGAGATTAAAATTTGTTCAAAACTAGTTGGAATTAGGCTCTGACTCTTCCTTGTTGTCTTCTTCCTCACCTGATGGTGGAAATTTGACGAACATGTCTGGTATTGGCATTGGTGTCGGCCATCCATTTTGTTTCACAAGGCGTATCGAAATATTGCCCATGTCTTGCATCCAATGCATTTTCCATTCGAAAATTGACATGTTTGTCAATCTCGTGACGTCTGTGCTTTAGTCTTCCTCTTACCCGGCCTTTGGGGATCCCTCTTATGCTTTGTTCAGTATTCGGCTTCTTGTTTTTTACTTAAATTGTAGTTCAACAAACTATTCATACATGTTGTTCCCAATTATGCTCCTGGTCAGTTGCGTGAATGGTTCAACAGGGGACATGTAGACTTTAGCTCGTCTCAATAGGTCTATGATAAAATGTGAAAAGTACATACTTAGTTTGTGACTCCATTTGCACTTCATCATTTTTCATAGAGCCAATGGCCAAGGCAAATCTAATCTTTCTATAAAATCGCATAAAGCATAATCACTCTGTATACAGTGACGTTAGAAGCATTGTATGTAGGTGTTAGGCGGATACAAATAAATTGCATCCACATTTTTGCCATTGAAAACATGATGGTTGTGTTGAATTTTAAGGGCACCTTGGTATTGGCATTGGAAGTCCACTCGCCATGATCCTCCGTCAAATAATTGATTATTCCCTTCATATCAAGTTCCTCAAATGTGAATAAATCTATATTTTCTAGATAGTTGTGGGAATAATATGGGGCATCACAAAACCTGCATATTTCTTGCGGCTCTGCCAACACTTTTTTCCCAGAATAGTGATTTGGGTAATCATTTCACCTTGTTGTCTACGATTTTCCCGATCTTTCAAAGTGGCATAGAATTCATAAACTGATCTTTCAAAGTGGTATAAAATTCATAAACTATCGCGTCAACCGGTAGTTTGGTTGGGGTAGCACAAAAGTTATTCCAATAGTGGTATCGTACCAAATTCCAAATCTTGTCACAGGTAGACATGGTGGGGTCAAATCCATGTTCTTGAATGAACAATTGGCTACTCATCTAAAGATAGAACCTCTCCATTTCTGAATTAGTGAATTGATTGGCGTCAAAGTTGATCGGTTCCTTTGTAGTGCGTTGTTCTTTCCTTGATGCCATTGGAAAAAAATTGCAACAATCCAAATGGTTAAAATTAATTAAAAATAGAGTTAGAGTACGAAACCTTAGCTTGTTGTTGACGGATATTGGTACTCCACTAATGTAGAGTATATGTTTGGAATAAAAGAAGACGAATAGATGAAGTCTCGAGAAAGAGGAAAAGAAACTAATATTTGAGGTGATGGTGCGATGGTTGAAGAACATTTTTTACTCTTTTAAGGCATCTGAATTATGTATATTTATGGTTAAGGATGATGGTATAAATAGAACTTTTGATAGGATTTTAGTCAGACAATAGGCCGAACCCTACTGAAAAACGTTGGTGTGTCGTACCATAGCATGTGCATAGCACGCCATGATGAAAAAGATTACCTATACTTGCCACGAGTTGGTCGTGTCACACCACAACAATTAATTTTTGGGGTTTTTTCCTTTGGAGCAATCGTGTTACACCATAACTTTGGTGTGTTGTGGCACAAACTAGCTTTCACCCTTTTCGGGGTGTGTTGATGTCCTTCCATCATTCGTTTTTGTTCTCCATTAGCTTTAATCTCGCTCGTTGCTCTCAAAAACTTGTTTTCTCCTAATTCTAATAAGCAATTTAATAATGGAATTCTAAATCTAACTACTGATTAATTATTTACAATATGTATAACTTAATTTAATTCCCATGGGTTTATTTATATGATGTTATCGAACTCGTCTAGCATTCGATTCCAATGCTCTTTAAATTTCCATGCCTCACCTATCATTTTAGATATGGCTCAACATTCTAGAGCTTGGTTCATGACCTCAGATTTGAAATTGCCTCCAAAGTATTATTTCAATCGTTTTCCATTCAGTAGGAAGTTTCTACCATCTTTGGTTGTGAGTTCCATATCGCCATGGGGAAAGACTCGATCTACCATGAATGGTCTTGTCCACCTTGACCGTAGCTTGCCTAGAAAGAGTTTAGCTAGAGTTGAAAAGTAGTACTTGCTGTCCAAGTGAAAAGGATTTCACTTTGATCATTAAGTCATGTATCTTTTTATCTTCTTTTTTTTTGTAAATTTTGGAATTTTCATATGCCAAATATCTGAACTCTTCTAACTCATTTCTCTGGAATAATCTTGCTTCCTTGGCTAAGCTTGGATCCAAATTTAGTTCTTTGATTTCCCAATATGCCTTCTTTTCTATCTCTATTAGCAAATGATAGTTTTTCCCATAAATGAGTTTGTATGGTGACATACCCAATGGTGTTTTGTACGTTGTTTGGTAGGCTCATAAAGTATCATCCAACCACGTGTTCCAATCCTTATGGTTTGGATTTATTGTCTTTTCCAAAATCTGTTTGACTTTTCGATTGGATACTTTTGCTTGCCCATTGGCCTAAGGGTGATATGTTGTGGTAATTTGATGCTTGACACTATATTTGGCTGGTGTAACATCCAATTGTCAATTGCAGAAATGTAAACCTTCATCATTGACCAAATCCCTCGAGGTTCCAAATCGTGCGAATATGGTCTTCCGCAAGAATTTCACTGCTGCTTTTGTATTATTGGTAGATCAATTGCTTCTACCTACTTTGAGATGTAATATATTGGTTTCCAAATGAATTAGGAAATGGTCCCATGAAGTCCATGCTCCATATATCGAAAATTTCTATTTCTAAAATCTCATTTTATGGTATCTCATCTCTTCTCGAAATGTTCCCTGTTCTTTGGAATCTGTCACATTTTTGCACAAATTCATAAGCTTTTTTTTATGGTAGCCCAATAGAATCTAGATTCCAACACATCTCTTACTCCTAAAATGGCCTCCGCACAGAGATGTATGACATCCCATTAGAATATTTTCTACATCTTCTTCAGCTAACAACGCTAGATTAATTGATTGACACATTGTCGAAAAACATATGGTTCCTCCTATGTATATTTTCTGGCATTATACTTAATCTTCTTTCTTTGTACCCATGTTACACCTACTCGAAAAATGCCTTGGGCTAAATAATTGACAATGTCTGCATACCAAGGTGGTTTGGAAATTGGTTTGAGTTGGAATAACTGCTCGTCAATAGAGTTTTCATTTATTTCCATTTCCCATTTTCCTTCAACTTCAAACTCCAATTATGACAACTAATCTGCACCTTGATTTTCTGTCCCTTTTCTATTGAGGATCCATTAATCAAACTCTTAAAGAAGCAACATCCATCTCATTAGTCTCGCTTTTGTTTCTTTTTTCTTCATCACATACCTCAGTGCTAAGTGGTCCGTATAGACATAAACTCGGTTCGCCATCAAATACGATATGAATTTCTTATATGCAAATACAACTACTAACATTTCTTTCTCCGTGGTAGTGTAATTGCATTGAGCTGGATTAAGTGTCTTCCTTGCGTAATGAATAGCGTGAAAAACCTTGTCTTTATCTTGTCCCAATACTGCTCCAACTGCATGATCACTTGCATCGCACATAATCATAAAAGGCTTTGCCCAATTAGGACTGACTATGATGGGTGCTAAGTCTAATTTATGCTTTAGAACGTCGAAAGCCTCTATGCGTTCTTCATTGAACTCAAAAGGGACATTTTTCTGCAGTAGTTGGCTCAATGGTTTTGAGACTTGTGCAAAGTCTTTTATGAATCGCCTATAAAAGCTAACATGTCTTAAGAAATTTCTCACTCCTCAAACATTTGTTGGATATGTTAGCTTTTCTATTACTTCAATCTTGTCCTTATCGACTTCCAAACCTTTTTTTGGAATTTGATGCCTGAGAAAAATTCCTTCTTTTACCATGAAATGACTTTTTTTCCAATTGAACACCAAATTAGTTTCTTCACATCGTTTTAGGCCCATTCAAGATTGTGTAAACATTCCATGAATGAATCTCCACATAAAAAAAATCATCCAATATCACAAATATCCATCAAGGAAACTATAATATTCCTTACTTGCTAACCAATCAATCATTTTGTCCATAAATGGCACCGGAAAGTGATCCTTTTTAATTGCATCATTCAGTTTCCTATAGTTGATACATATCCGCCATCTTGTAATTGACCGAGTGGAAATCAAATCATTCATCTTGTTTATCACTACTGTCATTCCACGTTTTTTGGAACATATTGTGTTAGACTCACCCATTCACTATTAGAGATGGGATGGACAATTCTTGTATTTAACCACTTATTAACTCCTTTTTGACCACCTCCTGCTCCATCGATAAGCCTACTACAATGACTACTAGTAAAATATCGTTTTCACCCAAATAATCATTTTTCAAGTGTGCGAGAAGGGGCTTTAATTCCAAAACATGTGCTTTGACAATTAACGAAGTCATATTGGCTAGAAGGTTTTTTATATTGCCTTTTCTAGTCTAGTTGATAGATGTGTTCCAATAGCTTTTCGAGCAGTTTCTTAGAAAATTCATCTTTCAGGATTTCTTCAATATCTAAAGTAAAATCCTCATCTTCATTCAATTGTTCTTCCATGTCTTCCTCCTTGTCGTCATTCACCTCATGGTTTCCCATTACTTCTTTTGCCAGTTTTACTTCTCTAATTTCTTTTCCAAGTATAATCATTGATGCTCACTATTTCAAGAAGCATAACATTTTCATGAATAGTTTTTGACCAAACGCTTCCTCCAACCATTATGTCAACTTGTTCTTTTCTCTCTTGATTTAAACCTACATAAAAGTGTTGTAATTGAATAACTGTATTAATTCCACCCTAAGCTTTTCGTACAATAATTTTTAATCTATCCCATGCTTGACCAAGTGTTTCTACAGGACTCTGTTTGAATTGCAGTAGCTCCTCCTTTGTCTTTAACCACACAAGCATGAGTATGATCCTTTGTAAGAACCAGTGCACAAACTATTCCCATGTTGTAATAGTTCCCAGAGGTAACACTTCTAACAATTATTAGATTTGGCCTTTAAGGGCAACACAGGTTAGTAGTAACATGATTACTTCTACTTAAACTCCAACATAGCTCACCGTGCTACATACCTATTCAATCCATCTCATAACAGCTATAGGGTCCATGGTTGAGTCATTGCTAAACTTGTAACACCCCTTACCCGTACCCGAGACCTGGATGAGGTACGGGGCATTACCAAAAAATACGGGCTATAAAATTTCATTTCAATTTAAAACAGATCAAACAGAATCATATTGTCCCAATTATGGACCTATGAGGTCCAAAACATGCATTAAAAGTGACCCAAGACTAAACTGATAACTTTAGAAAAATTTTGGGAAGTTTTAGGTTTAAGCCTCACACGCCCGTGTGGAAGCAATGCACATGCCTGTGTGTATTGGGACACGACCGTGTCCCTTACCCGTGTTGCATTATTGGAATTTATTTTTCATTTCGAGCCTACAAGGGTTTTCACACGATTGAACACATGCCCGTGTCCCTGGCTCGTGTCTTTCACACGCCTAAACATGCCCATGTCATCGCCCGTGCCCAAAAACATGGACATTCTATTTATGATGTTAACATCCATCTAGGGGCACATGGCCAAGACACACGCCCGTGTGCAAGGCCATGTCCTCTACACGGTTGAGACACACGGCTGTGTCTCTGCCCGTGTAATATCCTGAATTAGGGCTTAATCGGAATAGTGGTTTCGTGACCACAAATCTGAGATAAAAATAATTATTTTACAGTGATTTTGATGTTTATGATATGATTGCATGATTGTGTGAAAATTTCGTGATGAAATTCTATGCCTAAAATGCTTAAATTGAAAGTAGGGACTAAATCGAATAAGTTGCAAAACTTGCATTCTAGAAGTTTTTAGTATGAAATTGTTTTGGAATATTAATGAGGAGGTCTTAAATAGCAATTTGACCAATTTTAAGTTCATGGACAAAATTAGGACATGGAAGGAATTTTTGGAAAGTTTAGTAGTAAGGGTATTTTGGTCATTTAGTTATTAAAATGAATTAAAAACAAAATTAAAAGCCAATTTTTGTCCATCTTCTTCATTAGGCCCAAATTTCAAGGGTTCTCCATAGCTAGGGTTTGTTTCAAGCTTCCAAGCTCCATAATCAAGAAAAACGAGATTCAAGTCGTGATCGAGGAAAAGAAAAGATTGTGGACTAAATTGCAAAATCTTTATATTTTGGTACCAAGGTAAGTTCATGTGTAAATAATGTAGCATAAATGTTATTTTTAAGTTATTAATGTTAATTATATGATATGCTGATTTTTAATCGTGAAATATTATGCTTTGTGGTTAATGTTGAGTAATATGCAAATTATGTTTACTACTTGATAAATATGAATTGCTACCGAGTATCGGTTCCGATATTCCATGGAAGACGGCAAATGTGAGATCGAGGGAAAAAGCCCGTTTGAACCTTAGGAATAGATTAGGATACAAGTGACATGTCACTAGGATGGTTGAGCATCCGAACTCGTTGAGTTGAGTTCGAGTTCACTTATGGATGCAAATGTCCGAACTCGTTGAGTTGAGTCCGAGTTCGTGAGATGTAACTAGGCATCCGAACTCGTTGAGTTGAGTCCGAGTTCATTTATGGATACGAACGCCCGAGCTCATTGAGTTGAGTCTGAGTTCACTTAGGGGCGGGTTACATGATTTCTTGATTACATATGTGGCACTTATGTGCAAATTATCCATGTATCCGAGTTATATTCCGATGTGTTCAACGGGTGAAATTTCTAGTTTAATGGAAGAGCACTTAAGATATAAGTGACGTTTTGGGTAAGTGTTGTGAAATGGACACTTTGGGCAGGTATGTTCTTAACCCTCGGGTTGAAAATAGATACAACAACGATAAGGTGGTAAGATGATGAATGATGTTTAAAGATGTGATATATGTTTTGGTGGTACCATGCTAAAGTTGTTTGGTATATTTGTATTGTTATATTACTTGTTATTTACATATGAACTTACTAAGCATTTATGCTTACTCCTTCCTTTTCATTCACTGTAGTTTTGAACAAGCTGGCTCAGGAATCGGGACAGGTCGAAAGTTCGATCACACTATCCAAAGGACTTTTATCTTGGTAAATGGCTTGTACAACTACTTAAGTATGGCATGTATAGCAATATACCTATTTTGTGTAAATAATTTTATGATATGGCCATGTTTGGTTGAGAAAATGTTTGATATTGATAAGTCATGGTGATGGCTAATTTAGATCATGTTTGATATCATGGAAGTTTAACAGGTTATCTAGTTCATAAAAATTCATGGAAAGATGAAACTTGCCTTAAAACAGAATATTGCTGAAGCAATGACATGAATTTGAAAAATCACTAAAAATAGTATAAATAGAACTAAATGATGAGTAAGTTATAAAATTGAAGCTTAATGAGTCTATTTTCATATGGATTGAACAAAACAGGAATATAAATTATATTTTATGAGATATTTAAACTTTTCCGAAATAGGGCCAGAGTGATTTCTGGATCCCCTGTTCTGACTTTAAAAATTCATAATAAATTTTACTAAAATAATTAGAAGTTTTTATTTATATGTAAAGATTCCTTATTGAGTCTAGTTTTAATAGAAGCAAACCTCATAGTCATTGAAATTTTTTATAGAGATATATCTAATTCGTAATACACAGAGGTCAGAGCAGTCGAACCCTGAAACAGGGGATACTTTAATTAATACACTGTACTAATTGGCCCAATAAAAAATTCTAGAAAAAAATTATTAAATATATATATGAGTCTAGATTCAGGGAAAATTTACGGATCTTGATTTCAAGTTTCGTAACTTGAGATATGATTTTTCTTATAACTGTGACGCGAGTACCTAGAAAGCTGTGAATGTAGAAACAAATGATTTGAAGTTCTTAAATTGATAAATTATGTTCGGTAACCCCTCATGCTCGACTCCGGTGATGGTCTCGGGCGTGGGGGCGTTACATTTAGTGGTATCAGAGCAGGTTTAGTCGGTTCTCGGACTACGTGTTGTATGTACGGATTTTGCTATACATGCCATATGTATGAATTGTGATAGTGTGACGACTTCTGACCTTTTTAAATGATTTTTATATAGTAAATGGATCCCGATCCAGCTGTGGCAGATGAAGTAGAGAGTAATGCGCCAGCTCCGGCTGTAGGAGCAACGCCGACTGAAAACCCACCTCCTACTGTTGGTCAAGGAGGAGGAGAAAGGGATCGGGAAACCTTTCTCCAAATGATGAGTGCATGGTACACTGAGTTCGTTCATACGAACCCAAATGTACGACCTCCCCCATCTCCCCCAATTCCTCAACCTATGCCTCCAATGCCTCAAGGAGTGGATATGATAAAATTTCACAGAACCCCCGTTGATAGAATTCGTAAACAAGGGGCTGAAGAATTTAGAGCAAATATTGATGATGATGCAGAGAAACCAGAGTTCTGGCTTGAAAATTCTATCCGGGTATTTGATGAATTATCTTGTACACCTGAATAATGTTTGAAATGTGCTACATCTTTGTTGAGAGATTCAACCTATAATTGGTGGAAGACTTTGATTTCGGTGGTACCTAAAGAGAGGGTAACCTGGGAATTCTTTCAAGAAGAGTTTCGGAAGAAATATATTAGTGAAAGATTTATTGATCAGAAATGTAAAGAGTTTCTTGAGCTGAAGCAAGGTAATATGATAGTCTCAGAATATGAAAGAGAGTTTGTTCGATTGAGTAAGTATGCTAGGGAATATGTTCCTACAGAAGCCAAGATGTGCCGATGATTTGAAGACGGGCTCAACGAAGACATTAAAGTATTTGTCGGGATCCTTGAACTGAAAGAAATGGTAGTCCTAGTTGATCGAGCTTGTAAGGCTGAAGAACTACTTAAAGAGAAGAGGAAGGTAGAGGCTGAGACACGAAATTGGAAGAAAAGGCCAATGAGTAAGGCACCTTCACAGCAACCCGGAAAGTCAAGAAATATGAATCCTCATTCCCAAGTTTCAGCTGGGCAATCATATGGAAATTTTAAGAAGCAGAATGTGGGTCCTAAATCTCAGAATACTTCTGCAGCCAGTGTAGGGAACTCGAGATTTGTTAAACCCGAGTGCCAGCGGTGTGGTAGAAATCATTTTGGTCCGTGCAGAGCAAATGAATGTTTTTGATGTGGTTCTCCGGATCATTTTATTAGAGATTTCCCAGAGAGAGCTGAGAAAGAAAAATTTCAGAGTGTAAAAGCTAGTGGTGCAAACTCGAGGGGAAGGTATCCGAGAAAAGCTGGAAGTGAAACAAGCGGTAAGAATGTAGCCAGAGATGCAGCAGTTAGATCTGAGGGAAGAGCTCCGGCTAGAACTTATGCTATTAAAGCGCGTGAAGATGTTTCCTCACCCGATGTGATTACCGGTACATTTTCTCTTTATGATAGTAATGTTATTGCTTTGATTGATCCTGGTTCTACTCATTCATACGTATGCATTAAACTGGTGTCTAGTATGAATATACCTGTTGAGAACACAGAATTTATGATTAGAGTGTCGAACCCGTTAGGCAAATGCGTGATAGTTGCTAAAGTAAGCAAGAAATGCCCTTTAATGATTCGGGGTCATTACTTTCCGACCGACTTGATGTTGTTTCCGTTTGATGAATTTGATGTTATTTTGGGTATGGATTGGTTGACATTGCATGATGCTATAATAAATTGCAAAGAAAAGGTTATAGAATTAAAGTGTGAAAGTGGTGAAATTCTGCGGGTTGAGCCAGACAAATCAGAGGCATTATCTAGTATGATTTCTTCGATGTCGGCTCAGAGATATTTGAGAAAGGGTTATGAAGCTTATTTGGTATATGTAATTAATACAAAAGAAGTTGAAAAGAAAGTTGAATCAGTGCCGGTTGTGTGTGAATTTGCGGACGTATTTCCAGAAGAATTGTCGGGTTTGCCTCCAGTCAGGGAAGTAGAATTTGGTATTAATTAAATACCGAGAATAGCTCCGATCTCGATTGCTCCATATAAAATGGCACCAACAGAGTTGAAAGAATTAAAGTCGCAGCTGCAAGAGTTGACTGATAAAGGCTTTGTGAGACCGAGTTTTTCACCTTGGGATGCTCCCGTGTTATTTGTGAAAAAGAAGGATGGTTCTATGAGATTATGTGTTGATTATCGGTAGTTAAACAAGGTTACAATCAAAAACAAGTATCCGTTGCCGAGAATTAATGATTTGTTTGATCAGCTAAAAGGAGCGACATGGTTTTCAAAGATTGACTTGAGATCTGGGTATTATCAGCTGCGAGTAAAAGAGTCAGATGTGCCTAAAACTGCTTTTAGAACAAGGTACGGTCATTATGAATTTTTAGTTATGCCATTCGGGTTGACAAATGCTCCTGCTGTGTTTATGGATTTAATGAATCGCATATTTCGGCCATACTTGGACAGATTTGTTGTGGTGTTTATAGATGATATTTTAATTTATTCAAAAGATGAGACAGAGCATGCTGAGCATTTGAGGATAGTTTTGCAAACTTTGAGAGATAAGCAGCTGTATGCTAAGTTTAGTAAAAGTGAATTTTGGCTCTGGGAAGTTGGATTTTTGGGTCATATTGTTTCAGGTGATGGTATACAGGTTGATCCTAGTAAAATTTCAGCCATTGTTGATTGGAAACCACCGAAAAATGTAACTGAAGTTAGAAGTTTCTTGGGGCTAGCTAGGTATTATCGATGGTTCGTAAATGGATTTTCTATAATTGCTGCTCCTATGACTAGACTACTCCGAAAGGATGTTAAATTTGAATGGACGGAAAAATGTCAATAGAGTTTCGAAGAATTGAAAAAGTTATTAACTGAAGCTCCAGTGTTGATACAACCCGAATCAGGTAAAGAATTTGTGGTGTATAGTGATGCTTCTCTAAATGGTTTGGGGTGTGTACTCATGCAAGAAGGAAAAGTGGTGGCTTATGCTTCGAGACAGTTAAAACCTCATGAGAAGAATTATCCTACTCACGATTTGGAATTGGCTGCGGTGGTATTTGCTTTGAAGATTTGCCGACATTATTTGTATGGTGAAAAGTGCCGAGTATATACCGATCACAAAAGTCTTAAATACTTGATGTCACAAAAAGACTTGAATTTGAGACAGCGAAGATGGTTGGAGTTATTGAAAGATTACGAGCTTGTTATCGATTATCATCCAGGAAAAGCGAATGTGGTTGCCGATGCTTTAAGCAGAAAGTTGTTGTTTGCTTTGAGAGTTATGAACACTCAGTTGAAAATTTCAGATGATGGTTCGATTCTAGCAGAGTTAAGAGTAAGACCGATGTTTTTACAAGAGATTTCTGAAGCTCAAAAAAATGATCAAGATTTGCTAGCCAAAAGAAAACAGTGTGAAGCTGATACGGGATCAGATTTCAGAATTGGTTCTGATGGTTGTTTGATGTTTAAAAATCGGATTTGTGTACCGAAAAATGATGAGTTGATTCAAAAGATTTTGCATGAAGCACATAATGGTTGTTTAACAGTTCATCCGGGCAGTACGAAGATGTATAATGACTTGAAGAAAATGTACTGGTGGAGTGGAATGAAAAGAGATATTTCCGAGTTTGTATCAAAGTGCTTAGTTTGCCAACAAGTGAAAGCTGAACACCAAGTACCTTCGGGATTACTCCAGCCTATTATGGTTCCTAAATGGAAATGGGATCGGATTACTATGGATTTTATATCAGGGTTGCCGTTAACTCCAGGGAAGAAAAATGCCATCTGGGCAATAGTTGACAGACTGACTAAATCGGCTCATTTTATTCCGGTACGTACAGATTATTCTCTTAATAAGTTGGCTGAATTGTATATCCGAGAGATTGTTAGACTTCATGGGATACCTCTGTCAATCATTTCGGATAGAGATCCGAGGTTTACCTCACGGTTTTGGAAAAAGTTACAAGAAGCATTAGGTACAAAGTTAAATTTCAGCACTGTCTTTCATCCACAAACTGATGGGCAATCAGAGAGAGTAATTCAGATTCTTGAAGACATGCTCAGATGTTGTGTATTGGAATTTCAAGGTAGTTGGGAAAAGTATTTACCGTTGGTAGAATTTGCTTATAATAATAGTTATCAGACAAGTTTGAAGATGGCACCTTATGAAGCATTATATGGTCGTAAATGTCGGATGCCATTGTATTGGACTGAACTCAAGGAAAATCAGATTTATGGAGTTGATTTAATAAAAGAAACCGAAGAAAAGGTGAAAGTGATTCGAGATTGTTTGAAAGCTGCTTCAGATAGATAGAAATCTTATGCGGATTTGAAACGAAAGGAAATGGAGTTTCAAGTTGGTGATAGGAAGAAAGTCCTTAGATTTGGACGAAAGGGCAAGTTAAGTCCACGTTTTATTGGACCGTATGAAATAATTGAAAAAGTTGGACCGGTGGCATATCGGCTAGCGTTACCACCCGAATTAGAGAAGATTCATGATGTGTTTCATGTATCTATGTTACGTCGGTACCGTTCGGATCCTTCAGATATAATTTCACTGACAGAAATTGAACTGCGACCGGATATGACTTATGAAGAAGAACCAATTAAGATTTTAGCTCGAGAAGTCAAACAACTAAGAAATAAAAGTGTTGCACTTGTAAAAGTGTTATGGCAAAAGCATGGGTTAGAAGAGACTACATGGGAACCTGAAGAAACTATGAGAAACCAATACCCACACCTGTTTACCGGTAAGATTTTCGAGGACGAAAATCCTTAAAATGGGGCGAGAGTTGTAATATCCTGAATTAGGGCTTAATCGGAATAGTGGTTTTGTGACCACAAATCTGAGATAGAAATAATTATTTTACAATGATTTTGATGTTTATGATATGATTGCATGATTGTGTGAAAATTTCGTGATGAAATTCTATGCCTAAAGTGCTTAAATTGAAAGTAGGGACTAAATCGAATAAGTTGCAAAACTTGCATTCTAGAAGTTTTTAGTATGAAATTGTTTTGGAATATTAATGAGGAGGTCTTAAATAGCAATTTGACCAATTTTAAGTTCATGGACAAAATTAGGACATGGAAGGAATTTTTGGAAAGTTTAGTAGTAAGGGTATTTTGGTCATTTAGTTATTAAAATGAATTAAAAACAAAATTAAAAGCCAATTTTCGTCCATCTTCTTCATTAGGCCGAAATTTCAAGGGTTCTCCATAGCTAGGGTTTGTTTCAAGCTTTCAAGCTCCATAATCAAGAAAAACGAGATTCAAGTCGTGATCGAGGAAAAGAAAAGATTGTGGACTAAATTGCAAAATCTTTATATTTTGGTACCAAGGTAAGTTCATGTGTAAATAATGGAGCATAAATGTTATTTTTAAGTTATTAATGTTAATTATATGATATGCTGATTTTTAATCGTGAAATATTATGTTTTGTGGTTAATGTTGAGTAATATGCAAATTATGTTTACTACTTGATAAATATGAATTGCTACCGAGTATCGGTTCCGATATTCCATGGAAGACGGCAAATGTGAGATCGAGGGAAAAAGCCCGTTTGAACCTTAGGAATAGATTAGGATACAAGTGACATGTCACTAGGATGGTTGAGCATCCGAACTCGTTGAGTTGAGTCCGAGTTCATTTATGGATGCAAATGTCCGAACTTGTTGAGTTGAGTCCGAGTTCGTGAGATGTAACTAGGCATCCGAACTCGTTGAGTTGAGTCCGAGTTCATTTATGGATGCGAACGCCCGAGCTCGTTGAGTTGAGTCTGAGTTCACTTAGGGGCGGGTTACATGATTTCTTGATTACATATGTGGCACTTATGTGCAAATTATCCATGTATCCGAGTTATATTCCGATGTGTTCAACGGGTGAAATTTCTAGTTTAATGAAAAAGCACTTAAGATATAAGTGACGTTTTGGGTAAGTGTTGTGAAATGGACACTTTGGACAGGTATGTTCTTAACCCTCGGGTTGAAAATAGATACAACAACGATAAGGTGGTAAGATGATGAATGATGTTTAAAGATGTGATATATGTTTTGGTGGTACCATGCTAAAGTTGTTTGGTATATTTGTATTGTTATGTTACTTGTTATTTACATATGAACTTACTAAGCATTTATGCTTACTCCTTCCTTTTCATTCACTGTAGTTTTGAACAAGCCAGCTCAGGAATCGGGATAGGTCGAAAGTTCGATCACACTATCCAAAGGACTTTTATCTTGGTAAATGGCTTGTACAACTACTTAAGTATGGCATGTATAGCAATATACCTATTTTGTGTAAATAATTTTATGATATGGCCATGTTTGGTTGAGAAAATGTTTGATATTGATAAGTCATGGTGATGGCTAATTTAGATCATGTTTGATATCATGGAAGTTTAACAGGTTATCTAGTTCATAAAAATTCATGGAAAGATGAAACTTGCCTTAAAATAGAATATTGCTGCAGCAATGACATGAATTTGAAAAATCACTAAAAATAGTATAAATAGAAATAAATGATGAGTAAGTTATAAAATTGAAGCTTAATGAGTCTATTTTCATATGGATTGAACAAAACAGGAATATAAATTATATTTTATGAGATATTTAAACTTTTGCGAAATAGGGCCAGAGTGATTTCTAGATCCCCTATTCTGACTTTAAAAATTCATAATAAATTTTACTAAAATAATTAGAAGTTTTTATTTATATTTAAAGATTCCTTATTGAGTCTAGTTTTAATAGAAACAAACCTCATAGTCATTGAAATTTTGTATAGAGATATATCTGATTCGTAATACATAGAGGTCAGAGCAGTCGAACCCTGAAACAGGGGATACTTTAATTAATAAACTGTACTAATTGGCCCAATAAAAAATTCTAGAAAAAAATTAGTAAATAGATATATGAGTCTAGATTCAGGGAAAATTTATGGATCTTGATTTCTAGTTTCGTAACTCGAGATATGATTTTTCTTGTAACTGTGACGCGAGTAGCTAGAAAGCTGTGAATGTAGAAACAAATGATTTGAAGTTCTTAAATTGATAAATTATGTTCGGTAACCCCTCAAGCTCGACTCCGGTGATGGTCTCGGGCGTGGGGGCGTTACAGCCCGTGTGTTTACTACCATGCATCCTAACCTAAAAATTCAAAGTGCAGGGGACACAAGGCTGAGCAACACGCCCAAGGGGCAGGTTGTGTGTCATACATGGCCTAGACACATGCCCATGTGTCTACCGTGTGTACCTTCTTGGAGGCTATTTTCCAAGCCAATGGTCACCCTCAACATCCATACACATTTATAAACTTTGATGATATTTGACATGGCCTAAATATGTCCATAATCCACCTTGGCATAGTCTATTGCATGTTAACCTCATCTCATTGGTTTAGCACATGCTAGGTTATCCTTTTTGTATTAAGGATTACCACTTCAATAATCACATTTTATACTTAGCTCATTTTATAACCCAATTATGACCTAACTATCTCCAAATGGTTTGGCCACATTTCACATGTCCATTCATGATCTACCACATTTAACCATCACATGAAACATTTAAGCATAACCATGGACATTTAGTAGGTTTACAACCTACATCAAAATGAGTCATATCCCATGGCCATATACAAAATGAATAAGTATATCATTCAAGCCCTTACATTGGCTAGCCAAATGACAAATTTAACAAAATGATCAAGAATCCTATACATGCCATTATAACAAAATAAAAGTTTCTATATACCCAAGAAAGACAAGTTGATAGTGTTGACAATGCTCCAACCGTCTTCCAATCTTCATGAGTCCTCGAGCTCTGTAAGACAAGGGAAATGAAAGGGGGTAAGCATTTACATGCTTAGTAAGTCAGGATAACAGGAAGGTAAGCTTACCGATTGTTTAGCACACAACCATATTAGATATTCATGCCAACATGCATAGTATAATTTCCCTCTCACATACACTCAATCATCATGTTAGTTTCATGTCAATACAATTGAACATTAATCTTAGATGAGTTCATCATTTCAAGCATTTCTATTTTCGTTCCTAATTTTAATCACATTGAACTTCTCGAAATCTCGATGGATATCTCATTTACTGTCAAATCGTGTGAGTGATCATTTTAAATACGCACTCCCGTGAACCTCGCTCTTACGGCGGGATTGCTAGTCTAGGCTAAATCCCCCGAAATGTAAACTCATAGAGTAATGTCGAGATTACCAGTCCAAGCAAATCCCTTATAATGACATGTACTTTAATGAGCTCAAATCTGAATTACCAGTCCAAGCTAAATTCAGACCCTAATCGGATTACCCGTCCGAGCTAAATCCATTTTAGCACATTTATTCTTCAGGAGGCTCGATCACTAAAGGAACACCCGTCCGGGCTAGATCCTTTTTAGCGTCAATTTATTTCGACAAATCCATCAGATATCTTTTTATTTTAATCGGAAAACTTTAATTCTCTTTTAAACTATACTACCACATTTCATGGATTATCATACAATGAATATCTAAATTGTCATACATTCAAATATATACATTTTGTGTATATTAAGAATTTACTTCGAGTTACACGAACTTACCTGGTAATTGCTTCGGGTTCGTATTTCAATTATTCCGAAACCTTTCGTTTTCCACGGTCGACCTCAGAAATTAGTTCCTCAAGGTCTATATCAGTAAAAATAAATTATTAATACCTCACATTATTCATTTTCGGCTTAAGACTCATCCCCGGGCAAAATGAGCAATTTGCCCCTAACCTTTCACACTTTTTACAATTTAGTCCTAAGGCTCGTATAATGAAATGCATGAAATTTCTAAGTTACTCAAGCCTAGCCCAACACTTTTATTGCTTATAGTAGCCCACATTTTCTTTCATTTCACATTTTTCTACCCATTTTCACAACTTTTACAAAATGGTCCCTTAAGCCATTTCCATGAAAAACTACTTAGTAAAAAGTTATTTACTATCCTTTAAACTCTCATATTCCTCCATCGATCATCAAGAAACAAGCATCTCATGCATGGGTAGATTTTTTGAACATGAACCCTAGCTTGAAATATGGGTAGAAATAGAGAGAACATGTTACGAGGACCTTAAAAATATAATGAACATAAAAAATGGGACTAGGGAATACTTACTACCAAGCTTGAAATGTTGAACCAAAACCCTAGCTATGGCTATAGAGAATTTCGGCAGCCACAACGAAGATGATGGCTGATTTTAGCTATCATTTTCCCTTTTTATTTCATTTATTACCAAATGACCAAAATGCCCTTCATTAGTAACCTTTCAAAATTTTCTATGCATGCCCATTTTTGTCCAAAAGTTTAGAAATTACGTAAATTGCTATTTAAGGTCTCCTAATTAATAATCCATAGCAATTTCATGCTAATTGCTTCTAGAACCCAAGTTTTGCAATTTATTCAATTTGGTCCCTAATTTCCAATTGGACACCTTATACTTAAAGTTTCTTCATGAAACTTTAACACATGCTTATTTTCATATCCTAGACCTCATAATAATCATAAAACAAATATTTTAATGTCAGATTTGTGGTTCCAAAACCACTATTTTGACTAGGCCCAATTTTGGGATGTTACAAAACTGTATATTAGTTGATAACCATGTTAATAAGAAGGGATTAATCTCAAATGAAATTCTACTCGTTACTACTCAGGCAATACTAGGCTTTATCCTATTTTTATTGAAAATAGTTTTACCCATCAAAGTTGCCATAATGTCCCTCTGCTAAGTTTACTAAAATAAATAAATAAAAAGATATTGTATCTATAGGCTTTAACATTCCTACTTATCTTATTAATTGTAAAAATATTTTCTAAATTTAATGCCAACACCTCCTTGGCAACGGTACCAACAACTCGATTGGAATCACGAATATAGTCGCTTGCAAAGGTAAATAACTTAAATCGATTCCAAGAGGAAAGAACAAAGTTGTTTAAGAAACTTGAAAAAAAACTAAGCTTAGTCCTACTCCTAATCTATGTAACACCCCTATCCCGTGACCGTCGCTGGAATAGGTAAGGGGCATTACCGGGCT
Organism: Gossypium hirsutum; assembly: GCF_007990345.1. NCBI lineage: Eukaryota > Viridiplantae > Streptophyta > Magnoliopsida > Malvales > Malvaceae > Gossypium > Gossypium hirsutum. The sequence continues at coordinate 60,610,697 of NC_053427.1, read as the reverse complement.
TGTAACTCATGTCAGAACCGTAAAATTTTGAACTTTTTCTTGAAATAAAGGTCATTCATTTAGATAAGTACTAAGCACAGCCAGAGATAAAATTTGAACTTCTCTAAGTAAACATTCAAAAGATGCCATTTTCGCATGGCTTATATACATTAACCAAAATATTCTTCCGCCACTAGTCTATTTTATACATGCCATAAGATAATCCAAAACATAGCAGTACCAAACAGTGGATAGTGATAGTGTGACTAGTTGCTGACGATCCCCGAGCCTGTAGCTTCGCAATGAGATCTATAAAACAGAGAAAACAAAATAAACGGAGTAAGCATTATAATGCTTAGTAAGTTTTAAGCAGTGTCAACAGATAACAATCAAATCATAACATAGTTGTTCGTATTTTTTTTATTTCCCTCTTCCTTCAGGCATACCATCCCTTTACCGAATATGCACATCTCATCATATACAATAGGCAGATAAACCTTCACATAAAAGTGAGCTCATGTGACATAGATCTATTGTATGATTTCACATAACCTCTCACACTGATCCGATGTCACATAATCATAGGAATAGTCTCATAGATTGCTCTCGTATGCATCACATAACTACCTTATGATTTAGTTCAAATCAAGCTCACATATAAACTTGGAGTACATACCTGTTTAACCTTTTGCATTGAATATATTTATAAGCAATTCTTATTACGAAGTCTTATAGCTTTAACCTCTACTCGGATTATCGGTGAGACCTTTAGCTCAGACGAAATCTCCACACGAAGTTATCGGGTCTTACCCGGACAAAATCTCCACACGTAGTCATCGGGTCTTACCCGAACATAATCTCCACACGTAGTCATCGGGTCTTTAGAGCTCGGATATAGTACGAGCACGAAGCTTACGGACATTAATCAGTGATAATATTCTCGCATAAAGCCTGCGGGGTTTTAACCCGGATATAGTACTGACACAAATGCCCTTCGGGACTTATCACATTTATACACTTTCACATCCATCACGTTGGCCACTCGGACCTGTCACATATATACACTTTCACATTCATCACATCGGCCATTAGGCCTTATCACATATATACACTTTCACATTCATCACATCGGCCATTAGGCCTTATCACATATATACACTTTCACATTCATCACATCGGCCATTAGGCCTTATCACATATATACACTTTCACATTCATCACATCGGCTATTAGGCCTTATCACATATATACACTTTCACATTCATCACATCGGCCATTAGGCCTTATCACATATATACACTTTCACATTCATCACATCGGCTATTAGGCCTTATCAAATATATACACTTTCACATTCATCACATCGGCCATTAGGCCTTATCACATATATATACACTTTCACATTCATCACGTCGGCTATTAGGCCTTATCACATATATACACTTTCACATTCATCACATCGGCCATTAGGCCTTACCACATATATACACTTTCACATTCATCACATCGGCTATTAGGCCTTATCACATATATACATTTTCACATTCATCACATCGGCTATTAGGCCTTATCACACATATATACACTTTCACATTCATCACATCGGCCATTAGGCCTTATCACATATATATACACTTTCACATTCATCACATTGGCCATTCGGCCTTATCACATATATACACTTTCTCATTTATTCAAATATACTTCACATACCACATATACTATCATGTACAGACTTGGTCTTGGCCGAATCTACATCCATCACTTTCCAATGAATAATTCAATTTTACGCCATACTATCATTTCATATTCGAATACTCATAAGCTTACAATATCACGATTTAGAATTCAAGTATGGGTTTAATCAATAGCTTATGAGCAACTAAAACAAGTTTTATCCATGTTTACAACAAAATCACATATTCACTACGAGCTGTTTTCCTGAGCAATGGTCACTAAATTATTTATAACCGGAGCTACAAAACTCCAAATCACTTGCCGTTAATTTTTCCTGAATATAGACTCGTATATATTCCATCCATAAAATTTCCAGAATTTTAGGTTTGGCCAATCAATACCAGATTTTTCTTAAAGTTTCCCCTGTTTCACTGTTTGACTAATCTGACCACTCTTCACTACGAATCAAATTTCTCATTTTACAGAATTCAAAATGTGTTGTATTTGATTTCATTTGAAACTAGACTCATTAAGGAGTCTAAGCATATAAATTTTATCTTATAACCATTTTTGTACAATTTATAATGATTTTCTAAAAACAGAACAGGGGATTTCGGAGTCATTCTGATACCGTCTCACACAACTTTAAATATCTCTTTATAGGAAATTTCTTTGCTCACAAGGTCTCTTTTATAAGAAACTAGACTAATTAAGCCTTGATTACATATTTTATTCAGCCTATAATTCCACACCAACAATTTATAGTGATTTTCTAAAATCACGTTACTGCTGCTGTCCAAAGCAAATTATTACAATTTGCTCTTAAATTTCCAAGTCCAAACACATATGAACTTACCATTTGAGTTTAAGACATATCATGGCCACATCATACCTTATTAAATCAACTCATTATGTCCTATTATGATTGAATTTACTCAACGTTTACCTCGGAAGTGGTCGACGATTAGATATCCACGGCTATTCGTTTACTTTCTCTTTTCCCCTATCCGACTTTGATCCTCTAAGCTCTTGAGCTAAATCAAACAATTTACTTCCCAATCAAACACAATCACACGGCATCCATATACATTTTAGAACCATTCTTAACATATTTACTACTCATTTACAAACGAAATACTCATATCACATTTATAAAACTACCTTTCATAAACACTATGTATAAATATGCATTTCTTCACTATTTACTAAGTCAAGCCAAACCACATGATTTATTAATCGTTAATATATATATATACAGCATTAACAACTTCACTTAAGCTTAAGTATAAAATTTGGTCTTACCAAATTTTGCACATTTTACCAAAATAATAACTACCAATTTTACACATAAGTGCCGAATCAAATAATACCACACTTACAATATCACTTGACTAATGAAATATCCAAAATATCAATCTATCATTTACCAAATTCATAAACCACATATAAGGCACATTTTAAACTCAAGCATGTAACTTAACAACTTAACCATTAGTTGCCGAACCACAAACAAAACATATTCATACGTTAATATCTCAAACCTTACCTTAACAACCAATATGCAAGATATCACATATACATAACTTAGCTTATGAGAACATAGTATTACATCATAAACACATCTTTTACCAATTACCTCACTTAAGTCAAATTTTTATAATCAACCACAAAAAAATATACCACAAATCACACTTCCAAAATGGGCTACTTCCATGGCCGATTATACTTCATCATTAACATATCTCATTTTTGAATCATATAATCAACATTTGTTCAAGACATCAAACCTCTTTAATTTCGGCTATTACTAATATAAACATTCACAAATCTTATTCTTAGGAAGATCGATTTCTTTCCATAACACATTCATCATCAATACTTAGATGAAACAATCAAAATCCCTTCCTTTATACCCTAGCCGAATGCTCCAATCATCCATCAAAATTACAAATTTTAGCATGGGCTAAGTAAGAACCATGATTATTTACCTAAAACAAGTTAAAATTTCACAATTTGACATAATATACTAACCTTTTTAATGACTCAAGTGACCAAAAATTCTTCCCCTCCTTTGTTTCTTCTATTCGGCCATGTTGAACAACAAAGAAAGAATTTTGTTTTTCCTCCCCTTTCTCTAGTCACGGCAATGGGGAGTAAGGGGGAGACAACTTTGGTTTCTCCTCCCACTCCCCTCATATTTTATTATTCTTCCCACACATATTAGCATAAAATGTCTATAATATGTTTTTCCCCATAGCATGGCCGGCCACCATCTAGATTTTTGGCTAATTTGACATGCAAACCCTTCTTTTATACAACATGCATTAATAGGTCCTTATAGATTAACCCATCGCATTTCAAAAGTGTCACACATAAGTCCTATTACTAAATTCACATGCAATCGACTAAATCGAAACTTAAAACTTTCACACATTCATATTCACATATAATAAACATAAAATATGACGGCTAATTATTTTTATGACTTGATTTTGTGGTCCCGAAACCACTTTTCGACTAGGGTCAAATTAGGGGTGTCACAATCTATAAGGGTTTTGAAGGCATTTAAGATGACTTAGTTACATCAAACCCCTAGGGTCTTATTTATAGGAGTGTTGGAAGCCCAAATTAGGTCTTCGACACATCCTAGGTCTTCATATAAAGTCAATTGTGCAGACGAAAATAGCCTCGACAGACTTGGGTAGCACGTCAACCTATGTCTTGCCATAGGTCTTGCATGGCACAACACAACAGGTGTTCCACGCCTTGTTTAGTTTGTTCCATGCTTTAACAGATCGAGAAGCTTGTGCGTCACTCGTCTCTTGCTCCTACGTCAATTGGGCTTATAAGCCATCATTCTACACACTTAATTTAACAAATTACCACTACCTAAGGCTCGTATCGGCCTAATAGGCTCATAAAATGGGTTATAAAAGACCTTATTTTACTAATATGTAATCCTAACTACTAAATACGAAAAACATAATAATAAATACTAAATTGCCTGGAAAACAGGCTCTTTAAGTGCGAAATATCCCGAAATTACTACTATATTTGATTAAGGGTGTAAATAACAGACCGCTCAATGAACTATTCATGAACCGTTCGTATAACGTTCGTTTATGTTAGTTTATTAAGCTAAATAAACGAGTATAAATTTTTTTTTATGTTCGTTTCATAAACGAACGATTACAAACAGAGGTGTGCTCGGTTCATTTATGTTCACGAACGACCTCGTTTATAAGCTTATTTATTGATTCATTTATGACTCGTTTATTTATTAATGATATTTTCTTATAAAAATTCCATTAGTATATATTAAAAAATTTATTTTAAAACTCGTTTATTATTCCATTAGTATATATTAATAAATTTATCTTGGTTTGTATTTTTTTCATTTATAATATAATTATTAATATTTATATTTTACTATTTTATATCTAAACAATAAACGTATGTGTATGTATTTGTTTATTGTTTGTTTATTATTTATTAACATTGTTCATGAACATGTTCGTTTAATGATTGTGAACATGTTCGATTAAGTTAAATGAACATAACCACACATAATTTAAAACAAACAAACATGAACAAAAATTTGAAATTATTAACAAACAAAAACTGAAAACGAACCAGCTTAAAAATAAACAAATGAACATGAACAAAGGTTTGTTCGTTCAAGCTTGATTCATTTACAACCCTATATTTGACGACAGGTTAATGAGTTATGTGAAAGTGATATAAATTGTTATGTTTTGATTTTTGCTTATAATGTCTAATATGCATGAATACTTATGCTCACCTTGTTTTTATTTTAAAACTATGGTAGCAAACACACTTATTTTTGGTCAAGGTAAGCATATTATTTTCCATTTGAACTTACTAAGCATCTATATGCTTACTCTAGTTGTTTCTTCTAACTTGCAGAACTCTAAAAGCCGAATCTTCATGAACATCACACTATCATCAAAACAGTAGAATTATTTTCATTTTGAGTCCTAAAGTTGTGGCATGTATATATAAGGTCTTAATTGTGCAAATGACTATCTCTAATGGTATATGTCAACATGGTATTTGGGATTATGGTATCTTTGAATGTTAAGCATGAATTATAGTTTAGTTTATGATTTGTTTTGGTTCATGTTAAGGCCATATAAGTTCTTGATTTTCAATTTGCATAGGTAAAATGTATTTGAACTTGAAATGGGGTAGCTTGACATAGCTAGATTGATAAATGGCTTAGATAAGCTTGAATGATGATTATATGTTGTATGTTATATTAAATGCTTGGTTTCAAATGCTCATATGCTCGGATTGGTATAAATTAGTATGGAATGATGTTGTAATGGTTGTGGAATGATGTTATGAAAGTATATAAGTGTTTGTTATGAAGCATGAAAAATGTATCAGTGTGCTCTTTGCCAAAATAGGGGCAACATCGTGACCACGAGTCCTCGACGTCGCGGCATAAATCGATAGTGAGTGACGTCACGGCATAGAGATGTCTAAAGTCATGACGTAACTCACTGATTGATGATGTCATGATGTGGAAGCTATGATGTAGTGACGTTAGCCCGTAAGTTTGAAAAGTGTACAACTTGGTCCTAATTCGACGTCGGGTTAGCAAAACAGCTTTTGTAAGCTCGTATGAGATAGGGAAATGATTATGTAGCATAGTATGATTGCATAATATACTTATTTGCATGTGTAAATGGTGTATAGTGTATAATGAATCATAGTTTCTTTGGCAATGGATGTGGCATCCTATAGCTCGGACCCGATGACCGAGTCGGGTATAGGGTGCTACACGACAACTATAGTTGTTGGCCAAATTTCTACCCTTATCACTTCAGGGGAGTCCTTTCTTCACCGCATCCCTACTATGGCTAGTATTACTTTTGCGGAAGTAGGCTCCTTATCTTTCTCTATTGTTGTTCTTCCATTAGCTATTGCTGCGACTTTAGGTAGTTTCACAAATCTGTAAGCTTAATTAAATTAGTTTGCTTGGCTAATGATGAATGTTTTATATATGCTCTATAAAGCCCATACTAGTTTTGAAGTTGGCTTGCAATCAGGTCGCTCAAGAGACATTAGTCCTTCAAACAACTTGAGATAAAGTGAAAGGTGCTGCCAAGGCTTCCAAGAAAGAGAAGAAGAATATTGTTACTAAGGCCAACAAAAGGCCCTCCAACTTAAAGGGGAAGGTCAAGAATTAGATTACAGACGTGTAGGCTTTGAAGGATCACTTGGAAGAGAAGGAGAAGGAGGTAGAGACAAACGTTTAACAACTGGAGGAGAAAGACAAAACCACTGGAGGCCTTGCAAGTTGACCTGTTGAAGGAGAAAGAATCTCGAGCTAGTGATAAGGCTTCTTTTTCTTTTGCTCAAGGGAAGCTACTGGACTCCTTTCAAGACCAGTTAGTATTGGCTTTACAAGTTGTCTGTGGTCCTTTCAACTTCGGCCGTGTGAATATGGAACCTCTCTTAGGAGAGAATTTTGAGGTGATTAATTTTGATCTGTACGATCCAAATCCCGAGGAGGATTAGCGGGAATTTCAGAAACGACTTTAAGTTCCTTTGACTACTTCATCCGAGGAGCATCTGCTGCAGCAATAGATGACGATCCCACTGAAGGTAGCTCGTCAAAAAAAGAAATGGATGGTGATGCCTTTGAAAGTATCGATCCTCCTTCTAACGCTGCTCCTATGGGAGATGTTGTTGACCCCTCCCTTTATCAACGTGGAGGAGTGAATATATTAATAAAATTTTATTTTATTTTCCTTCCATTCTTGCATTTTCATTCTATTTATCTTTGGCAAAGGTTTTCACTCAATGTAAGCTGGAGATAATTATAGCCTTCTGTAATCAGTAAAATTCATAAATTTTCTAATTTTAAGAGAAGACTGTGCTGTGTCATTCGATTTGTTGCCTTATAGAAGGTCTAGATTTTACGAAAGGCTTTGTATTGTACCTTATCATTTCTTAAAAGTTTTAAATTTTATGTATTTTTATATATTTTTAAATTTCATATGTTATTTGTCAACATAATTTATATATTTTTAAAATATTTTTTTTATACTTTTTAGAATTTTTTAGAATTAGGGTTAAATTGAGAATATTTATAAATTTTAAAGATTAATTTTTTAAAATTATGACTAAATCTATATGATATGTAAAAGTAAAAAACTAAAATTTTTATTATACCTATTTTTTAACTACCACGCCCAGGTTGTTGTTTGTGATTTTAACTGAAGTGACAATAATAATCGAACTATATAATGTGCTAAATTGTAATTTTTTAACTTGAATGCTTAAAATAAAAACTTTTGATAATTAGACGACTATTTATGTAATTTACCCTTTTCTAAAAGCAGTACTACTATATTGGGTAAAAAAAACATATTACTACTATTATTAATATTTTCTATTTCTAAAAGTTTGAGTAAAATTGTCACACAAGAAAAAAATTAAAATAAAATAAAATTGGTACCCATTTCCTTTCAACTTTTTTCTATTTTTAAAAAAATTAGAAGTTATTTTTTATATTTTTTATTTTTAAAAATTTAATTTATCTATTTGTCTGATTTTAAAATTCAAGTTTAATATTATTAATTTTTTTTAAAAAATTATTAGTATAATATTTTAAAATAAAAATAATAATCACTTAATAACTATGTAGTTAAAAAATAATATTATAATTAATTTAAATTAAAAAAAATAACAATATTAACAATAAAACATAAATTTTAAAATCTAAAAAATAAAAAATAAAAATTTTAAAAATAAAAAAAATACAGAAATTAAAATCTAAAATTTCGAAAAGTGTAGAGATTTAAGGCATCTTTTACCCTTAGTAAATTTATATAGATAACATTACAGGGGCAATATGGGGATCAAATGAATACAAAAAAGGCATAGTAATTGATCCTGTTTTCAGGCTGTGGAGTCCAGAACAGACAACCCCCCGCAACCCCCCCCCCCCCAAAAAAAAAAAGAAAGGAGAAAGAGCTTAGTTTCCCCAGTTTCCTTTCCCTCCACCACTAATGGAGGGAAGTTTGTAAAATCTCATTTTTATTTTCTCTGTTTCTTTCCAAAAAAAAAAAAGGTAAGCCACCTTCCATTTCTGGCACCATTTGAAGGGATCCTGTCTTTGTTTCAACTTTCAAACTTCATCTTCTTTTTTATTTTGTTTCATTTAAAGAAAAAAAAAAGCTTCTCAAAGCAAACACCCAACTTTTAGTGTTCTTAAGAAGAACCCAAATTTTGGTATATTGTCATATATATATATATATTCTCAAAAGAAAATGGAAGAAAAGGAGAGCACGATATCTGGATCACTAGGCAACTCGGACACAGACTCACCACCTGCAGCAGTGAGTAGCCTGGTGATGAACATGAGCCTTGATGGTGCAACAGCAATCGTTCCTGTAGCAGGTGCAGGTGGGGATAGCTTAGGGAAGAAAAAGAGAGGGAGGCCAAGGAAATATGATGCAGATGGGAAGCTTAGGATCCCATTTCCATATCCATCCTCAACTCCTGCCTTCACTTTATCTCCTTCTGATTTCTCCTCTTCCAAGAGAGGTAAAGGAATGCCTTCTCTAGGTAATCCCAACTTCACCATCCTCCTCCTTGCTTCTTTTTACTAATTATTTAAATTGTAAAAAAAATATATAATTTATTTATGAATCTAGTTCACTATATATAATATTAGTTATTTTTAGTAGTACAAATGTTCAAATGTGAATGTGATATATACATTTTTAAGAAATTAAATAGTAATTTTAGAAAGGCGAGCTAAACAAATTAGCATTATTAACATTGTCTTCTTTCCAACCCTCAGTTCAAATAATAGTTTTTCATGTGTTATTATTCTTGAGAATTTATTCTCTTATTTCAAATTGGATATTATTATGTTTTTGTTGTATTTTAGTTTAAACCACTAATATTATTTAAAAAATTTGTTAATAAGCTAACGTACTTCAAATAATGAGATTGAGCTCGACTTTTGTAAATGAAAAATTAATTGAACATAACTATTTAATAATCATATTTCTTATTTTAAATGATTTATACAAAAAATTTTCAAAAAAAATTTCAAAAAATTTTCACTTTCTCCAATAAATGGAATTTCTTCAATGTATTTCTGACTTAGATTAGAACAATCAAATTAGATTAAAAAATATAAATCTCTAAGTTGAATATATTACGATATAAATTCTTTTTTTATTATCTAGTATTTTATTAAGGAAAAACTTAATTATTATATAAATATTAAAATAAAATTTCATATAATAAAAAATTTAATATTGAAATTAGAAGGATGATAAAATTCTTAATAATAAAAAAGAATCACTTTAAGTAAAAAAAGATTCATTTCTTTTTTAAAAAACAATATAAATGACTAAAAATTAACAAATACCATTAATTTAATGTTAACTCTCCTAATAATATTCTCACCAAACCTAATTGAAAAGTATTACTTAACCAAAATAAAATAATGAATGTGAGCAAGAAGAAAAGCCTTAAAGATTTATCCATTTTGAGTATTATTTGTTCTCTATTTCTCACCCAACACATTGTGGGTAGTTGATTCATATTTTCTTCGACAACCGGAAGATTTAAGTTCATAAATATTGGGTTTTTCACATTAAATCCAACTTTCGACAATAGCAACAAATTTATATGAATTAATTTCTTTTCCCTTCTTAATTCTTTCTTTTTTCATCTCTACAATTTATTTAATATTGTAGAAAAATAATAATGCTTGGTGAGATAAGCGATACGATTTTGGTATCTCTTGAGTTCAAATATTATGGACGAAGAAAAAAATATTAAGAATGCTCTACCCTCCATTTAGGGTTCACCTAACTGCAACCTAGATTTGGTCCAATTCCTTACCAAATATTAGAACTCTAAGACTAAAACGTAATTTTAATAGTGAAAAGAGTTTTATGAATTTGGGTTCATTATAATACGCTTTATTTTCATGAATCCATTCCGGGGACAGGTGAGCTGTTTGTTAGCACGGCCGGTGGGGACTTCACGCCACATGTGGTCACAGTCAATACCGGGGAGGTAATTTCCAATACTAGAAAACATTGAGAACATGTTAAATGGGAAGTATATATATATATATATTAATTTCTTGGATTTGCATGATGAGAAACGTTGCTTCTATTGATGTTGCAGGATGTTGCAGGGAAAATTCTTTCGTTTTCGCAGAATGGTCCTCGTGGGATTTGTATTCTATCAGCCAATGGAGCTGTCTCTAATGTTACAATTCGACAACCTGGTTCCTCCGGTGGGATTTTAACATACGAGGCATGAATTTTCTGCCACGTCTCTTCTTTATTTTATATGTTGTCCCCTACTGTTTCAACACAACGATATTTTGTACCACTAAGAGGATCCATGCACCAGACAGGCCTTAAATTTTCCATGGCAGTGGCACTAACAGTTTGTTTTCTTTTTCCGGCGTCAATGTAAGTTGACACTCGAAATTATTACCTTTGCAGGGTCGGTTTGAGATATTGTCATTAACTGGTTCATTTACAGTCAGTGATACCAGTGGTGGAAAAAGTAGAACTGGTGGGTTGAGTGTTTCACTGGCTGGACCCGATGGTCGTGTAATTGGTGGTGGCCTTGCTGGTATTTTGGTGGCTGCTAGCCCTATTCAAGTTAGCCCTATTCAACTTATTTACGTCCATATGCTTGAAGAAAAATAATTGATAAGAATAATGTAGATTGCCATTGAATTATATAGTTTCCATTTTCTGTTGCTAGATTGTGGTAGGAAGCTTCATGCCAAATGGTTACAAAGTGCAAAAAAGGAAGCATTACCGTCAGCAAACTGCGGCGGCTTCCACAGTCGTTGCAGCTGCTCCTCCTTCAGCTACCGCGGCAACAAAAGCTGATGGTGAAAACTGTATGACATCAGCATACTCCTTTCCAGGGGAAAGACAAAGCCTTGGGGAAGCAGATAATAATAACACAATTATTGATAAACATTTAGCAAATCCTGTAGCAGCTTCAATTGTAGCTGGCTGGAATGGCTCAGATCCTTCACCAATCCATCGACCATCCCCTGAGTGTCCAGTGAATAGTGTCCAAGTCCAAGGTATATATAATTATATATATTGTCCGCAACCGCAAGAAGCATTTTGTAAATTATAATCTAATCCTTTCAAAAAATATTCATTTCAGGTCTATGTAATTTTAAGAGTCTTGGAAGCTGACGTGATGAAGAACTCATTAGAACTAATTTTATTTACTTGATGGTCATTTGTAACAATTAGATGCAGCAATGGAGAAGCATGGTTTACTGCAATGATGTGAGATGGGAGGAACTCTTTGTTCTTCCCTCTTTTGTAGCAAAGTTGTGGGAACATGTTTATTTACACAAGGGTTGACACTCAACTTTATTAAATTTAGACAAGTCAATCATCAATTATTTCGTCTTGGTAACATTTTTATTTTTATTTTACATTTTAATATTTATGTTTAAATTTTAAAATTATTTCTTTTAATAATTTGGTCTCTAAAATTTATTATTATTGTTTTAATATTATAAAACCATGCATTGAAATAAAAATAATTTTTTTATAAAAAGTAATCATATTTTTAAAAAATAAAATAAAACTTAAAAAATAAAGTATTTTTTTATTTTAGATGCATTTATTTAGTTGTGGTTGATTTTATTGGATTTTGTTTTTTTTTTAATTTTAGATTTTTTAAAATTATCTTCAAAATAGTTACTCTTTTTTTGTTTTTTTAAAAGGATGTTTTGATAATTTTTTCAATTCAATGTTTAGTTAATTCGTGATGTGATTTTAGTAATAATATATATATCATTTTAATATAGAAAATACCGGATATAAATATATTTTATCATGATTTCTTATCTCTTAAATAGTAAAATTGAAAAAACTTCTAATTAAATTGGTATTACTCAAGTAGAGAAAAAAAAATATACATTTAAAACCAAAATAAGAAAATAACAGGGTTATATAAATATTTGACCTTTTCTTTAAAAAAACTTACTTATTATCTCCTGTTCAACTATTGTCTTAACATATTATTTTTTGAAAGTTTACAACTACAAATACAATATAACTATAAGTACAAAGTAGAGTCAAATTAATATAAGCATAAATAGATAAAAAAATCGAAATATAACCAAACAATATTCGAACATAGCAATTGCATATAGTAAAATTTAAATTTGAATACTCAAGGATCTAAGTGCTTAATCTTTACCAACAATGCCAAGATGTTATTAATTTCCCATATTATTTTTAAAATATATATTTTTAATAACCACCCATTAATTTTTTTTTACATATTACACTTCAATTTTTTTCCTTTTCGGCTTTAAAGTGGGTATGTCATAATGGTGAAATATATTTCCTCATGTTTTAGGCAAGGGAAAGCTTTAGCAATTGCGATCAATCAATGGGTGGAATGGTGGTAAGGCAACAAAACAGGTATGAATATAGGAATAAGATCCCTTTGTTGAGGCTTTTTTTTATTACAAAAAGGGATCGAAGTGAAAGGGTGACTGCACTGCTTGAGATGTAACTATCATTGTCATTAAGGATAATTTTTTATTAATATATTTTTCAGTATTCAATGCTCAGTTTATGGTTTATTTGTTTCCATGTGTAGGTCTTATATAAATTTAGTAGATCGAGTCAGAAGCATCCAAGACTTAACGGTTCAACTCAGACCAAATTTTTACTCATTTTGTTTTATATTAAGGATAATTTTTTTATTAATGTATCTCCCAGTATTTAATGCTCAGTGTATGGTTTGTTTGTTTCCATGTGCAGGTCTCATATAGATTTAATAGATCAAGTCAGAAGCACCCAAGACTTAACGGTTCAACTCAAACCAAATTTTTACTCATTTTGTTTGTATATAATTTATAACATGTACCCAGGTTGGGCCTTGTGTTTTAATGCATATTTGGATGGCTTTAGATATGTGGTTCCATAATGCTAGAGAAATAAGCAAAATACTTCGGCAATTAAAAAGTGACTTTTATTACAAGTGTGACAAGCTAATTGTAATATTTCTAAGTGTTACAATGGAACACATGAACTATTCCAAGGATCGAACTCAAGGGATTGTTAATTGGTAAACATGTTTTTCAAATTAATTACAAGCTAAACAATTACCATCTAGTTGAGTTGGAAATTAGTACCGTAAACCAAATATGAAAAAATTATTAAAGCTAAATTCTAAATTAACAAATAAAAATACGAAACTAACTTTGTTCCTTTTTACTAGAAACAATGCAAATGGATCGAAATGGTGATCAATGATTCATTAATTACTAACTAAGCTAATAAACCTATACTAATTATAGTGCTTACCACACTTAGCTAAGAATCTCCTCTCTGTCTCATCCTAAACTAAAAGATACCAGTTAAGCTCTCTTCTGTATCTCACTTAGGCTTATAAATCTCCTCTCGGTCTCATTATTCGGCATAAATGTATCAAAGTCCTACACGATATAGTCTCCTCTCAGTCTTGTTTATCTAAATCTTCCACTAGAAATGTCTATTATAGTGTAATATGTGATTCAATATAATTGAACAAATAAATAATCAAATAATAGATAATGACTTGGTTAAGTAACTCATTCATCAATCAACTAATAAAATGATTCAGCACATTATCAAACTTAAATCTCACACAAATATTTTAACAAACACATGGTGGGTATAAAATAAAAAAGAGAAGAGTTTGAAAAATATTCATTAATATATTAAAAAATCCCATGAAGCCCACAAGCTTAATAATCTCCATTAGCAGAGTACTTGACAAAAGAGAAGAAAATCTATAGCCAAAATCTATTCTAAAGGAAAAAAAATCTAAAGTGAAAAGATGAAAAGTAAAAATATGTTTAACCCTAAAATTCTATTCCCTCATAGAAACTTATAAAGTAGTATTTATAGTCTAAAAAAAATTTAACTTAACAAAGACAATTATGCCCCCACTTAAAATCTAACCTAAGCCTTGTTGGATTGCAAAATGCCCTTTAGAATTTTGGTTTCGTCAAAGTCGATGCCAGGACATCCTCAAAAAAACTATGCATTTGACTCATTAAGTACTTCAGTGTCGTGCCATTGGCCTTCAGTGTCACAACATTGTTCTTAGGCAAGCTTCGACTTCTCCATCTTTAGGTGTCGTGATCATGCGACATTGAGTATTGGTGTTGCGACATCATTGGCCTAATGTTACAACCATGAGTGTTGGTATCGTGACATCTGTTGGAAAATATCCAATTTAAAAATCATTTTCTATCATGTGGAAAATTAAAATTTTAAAAATTAAGTTGGTTTATGATATTCATATCAATAAGCTTTTCTTGAAAAGTACCTATGCTTTGTGCGAAACAAATCCAATACAACCTTGGCTTTCAACCAAACGATCTTTTCAACTATTTTCATACCACGAATTGCTTAAAGTGTGGGCCCGAACAATCACGAATCAAACACAAAATCAAAAATAATTTCTTACTTTCAGTAGAAAAGTAAATCTCTCTCAATAAAAACTAGTAGAATTGTTATTCCCCAAAAATAAAATTTATACATGGAAATAACTTCTCGCTATTTCTAGGTAGAAAAAAAATATCCCAAAGTTATGTATAACTTGTGTATTTTTAGCCCTACCAGTGCCATCTATTTATAAGGAGGGATAGAAGAATCTTGGTTGAATTAGTAGAATACAAATAGTACCTATCTAATAGAAAAACTAGTCTCATAGTTTAACTAGGAGAGAAGGGCGACACACTATGGTTGTCACCCCTCATACATATTTTGAAGGGTTTTGGACCTCTCATGTATTGGGTGCAATTATATGTGCTTCTTAAACTTTTAACCTAACACTTTATAATTTAATTTAACTTAACACATGTTTTTCTCTTTCCCAATAAATACTATTTATTAAATTAATTTTCCAATTAAATTTAATCAATTAATTTTCCAATTAAATAAAATTTCAACTCAATCCTAATTTTGTTAAAGTCATGACAACTAGGAGTATTCATAATTCGGTTAAAATCGAATTAACCAATCGAACCGATCTTATTTGATTAATTAGTCGGTAGTTGGTTAATGCTTTTTTGGAATTTTAATTATCGATTAATTCTGTTCAAAATCGGGTAATTAACCGAATTAACCAATTAACTGAAATAAATAATATATATTATATTAAATATAATATATATTAGCCCACCCGGCCAACCTTTAGCCCAAGCCCCTAGTACAAACCCAATCCAAATATACATTTATAAACCCGGCCTAAGTCAACTTAATAATTAATTTAATTATAAAATTAACTTATATTATATAAATAATTTAATAGAAAAACCTAAAAGTCCTAAAAAGAAAAAAACAAAGCGTCGAGCAAATATACAATCCCTGAACTGATATCTCCCAAAACGGGAAACTTCCTAGTGTTGACAGCCCAAAACGCTCACCAGTCACCATCGTCTAGCATTCACCAGGTCACCATCATCGTTTGTCCAGCATCTACCAAGTTACCATCATCGTTTGTATGCCATCGTCTTTCACGCCCTAACCTAACGCACCTTCGGCTTCAAGCTTTAGCTCTCTTCCGCCGGACAGTTGACAGCCCAATACACTTACCATTGTCTTACGTCCACTAGGTCACCATCATCATTCGTTCTCCATCGTCTTCAATGCCCTAACCCAACACACCTTCAGCTTCAAGCTTTAGCTCTCTTCTGCCAGACGATAGATATCCCGAAACACTCACCATCGTCCGGCATCCACCAGGTCACCAGTCACCATCATTGTTCGTCCGCCAACATTATATATATATTTTTACATTTTGTCTCTAAAGTCTAATGAAAACTTTAAAAATATAATGTTGTTAGTTGCTTTGCAGAACCCATATTTTTATGAATTAGTTCAACGTAATTTAGACTTTCTGAATAAAGAATTTATGAATTTGAACCAGTCTGATTCAACATTATTTTATTATATTATAATAAATTTTACATTTTAAATAATAAAATCTTTCAAAATAGCCTATACGAATCTAAACTTAAATGATTTAACACTGACCACCTACACTACCTATTGAATTTATCATGCAATGTAATGCTTTACAGATTCTTAGTTGCTATAAACAATATTTGAATTATTAAATAGATTCTTAGTTACTTTAAACCATATTTGAATTATTATAATTGTTAACCTCACATCCCGAAATTAAAATGGACATAATCTTAAATAACAAAATACAGTATCATCTCTTTAAAAACAATTCCTTACTGCCATTTGAAAATTAAAATATGGGTTCTGCAAAGCAACTAACAACATTATTTCAGAAACTGGATATCTCTAAGGTTATGCAATCTTAAAAAAAAATCACACTTCTCATTTCCAAATTGCTACCTACTAAGTATATAGAATTTGGACAAAAGTACTCGATGCTATTGCACTTTATCAATCCTTGGCCTATGTTCATTCCACACAATGGTAATTTAGTATTTGTTCAATGAGAAGGCCACCTAATCCCATCAATTTTCAAATGTTATGACTCCAACTCCTATTGGTCTCCACATTTTTCAAATATTATGGTTTGGTTATTTCGATTTGTATAAATTAATTCGTATATTTAATTATTAAAGGGCTGTCATTTGCCATGCATTTGGCAGAATGTATGTAAATATTTATAAATACGTATACATTTTAATCAATTTATATATTGTATATAAATGTATTTTAATCTATAATATAAAAAATTTTCCTGCAAAATTGTCTACCGAACCAACATTTGTTGAGGGTAGTGTTACACTTCCTACTTCGATAGATTTTGGAAATTCAGTAGGTGAAGCTTCAAGCCAAACAAAGGGGACTACTAGGAAAAGAAAAGTCATCCCTTCAAGGTCTAAAGTTTGGTCTCACTTTACTAATATTATTAATAGTGAGGTGCAAATAAGACTAAATGTAATTATTGTGAAAAATGAATTTTGTTGTGATGGGAAAAATAGTACAAGGTCATTGAAATATCATATTGGTTTATGTAAGAAAAATTCTAGTAATATTGTTGACACTAGGAAATGACAATTAGGTTTACCTAATAAGGGAGTTAAAGAGGGGGAAGGGTGTCTTTCAACTTGGAGATTTGATCGAGAAGCATGTAGCAAAGGGTTAGCACAAATGATTATGATTGATGAATTACCTTTCAAGTTTTTTTTTTAAAGTGAAGGCTTTAGGAAATTTATGTTCATGGCATGTTCTATATTTCATATTCCTTCACAAATTACTATAACTACGAATGTTTATCAACTGTATTTAGATGAAAGTGTTAAGATAAAACAACTTTTGAGAAGTTCTTGTTCTAGAGTTTACTTAACTACTGACACATTGACTTCTTTGCAAAGAGTTAATTATTTGTGTATCACAGCTCACTTTATTGATAAAGATTGAAAATTGAA
Source organism: Gossypium hirsutum (assembly GCF_007990345.1). Classification (NCBI taxonomy): domain Eukaryota; kingdom Viridiplantae; phylum Streptophyta; class Magnoliopsida; order Malvales; family Malvaceae; genus Gossypium; species Gossypium hirsutum. Next base: position 60,592,567 of record NC_053427.1, on the reverse strand, counting down.
TAAAAATACTCTAATTTTTTTTCCAATTTCTGGTCAAAAGGGTAAGTCTATTGGGATGGTGATTGAGAAATGCTTGTCAAATTGGGGATTGATAAGTTGTTTACTATTGATAATGCAAGTTCAAATGATGTTCCTATTGGTTATTTGAGAAAAATCTTTAGCCCTCGAGCGGGTTTAGTTCAAAAAGGTAAATACCTTCACATGAGATGCATGACACACATTGTGAATTTGATTGTTGTTGAATGCTTAAAGGAAATGAATAAATCTGTTGAACGTGTTAGGAGGCTGTTAGATATGTGAGGCAATCTCCAACTAGATTACAAAAGTTTAAGAAGTGTGTTGTGGTGAAAAAGATAGAGTGTAAGAAGATGTTGTGTCTTGATATTTGCACTAGGTGGGACTCGACCTACTTAATGTTAGACACTGCTCAGAATTTTGAGAGAGCTTTTGAGAGATTTGAGGAGCAAGATACAAACTTTTGGGTTAAACTTGAAAATGGGGAGGGTTGGCCTAGTGCAGATGATTGGACTAGTGTTAGAAACTTGAGGGATTTTTTGAAATACTTTTATTAAGTCAGTTTGTGTGTTTCAAGCACTTCATATGTCACATCCAATAATTTTTTTATGAGCCTTTTGAAGTTGATATCTTTTTATGACATGCTTAGTCAAATATTGATGTTGAATTTAGTGCTATGACCATGAAGATGAAAGACAAGTATGATAAGTATTGAGATGAAATTTTCTTGTGTTTGTTGCTTGTGTTTTAAATCCTAGACAAAAATTGAAGTACCTTGAATTTGCACTTAGCGAAATGTCAAATTCTAAAAAAGCTTATGAAATGATGCAAACATTGAAGGAAGCTTTGTATGAATTGTTTAATAAGTATAAGCATCCACTTCATAGATATTGTAGCCAATCAAGTGTGGAAGCACATGTTTCTCTTGATGAACCACAACAAAAAATGAAAAGGCGCATGCAACTTTATATCAAAAGCATGAGTTAGAAAATGGTGGTAAGGACGAAATGTTTGAATTGGATAAATATCTAGTTGAGGCTAAAGATGGCTAGAGATGGCTAGAGATGTGTTAGTTGAGGCAAATTTTTAAAGTGAATAGCCCTATATTCCCCACTCTTTCAAAGATAGCTAGAGATGTATTAGATATACCAGTTTTTACGTTTGTTTTAGAGTCTACATTTAGCATCGAAGGGCAGTGCTTGATCAATTTAGGAGTTCTTTAACTCTTAAAATTGTACAAGCTCTTGTGTGTACTCAAGATTGGATTTGGAAATTAACATCACAAGAAGACATCAAGAAGATTGAAGAATAAATCCAAGAGCTTGACAAGATTAAAAATGGTATTTTTCTTTTAATTTAATAGTTTCAATTTTTTATACCACATCACTCCTATATTGACTTATTTAATCATTTTAATGTTTAGACTTTTCTTGGAATGCATTAGAGCTTACCCTAAATTCATGAGCTTTCGTGAGTTGAAGGGTATGTTTGCTACCTTATTCTTGTTAAGTTAAAATCAATCCTTTTGTTTATATTATTTGATTTTTTAAAATACATATATTTCTATTTTATGCTCATTTTTTGCACATGTTCTGTAAGTATAATGCAAATGGAAATATTTTGGGGAGAAGAAATGGATGCAAATGGACATATTAAAGAATAATACATTTTAGTTGTGTTAACTTTCAAGACTTATTTAGTGTTTTTAATGCCTATTTTTTTTGTTTTCACCTCCATTTAAAGGTTTTTGAACTATCAAAAAAAAAAAGAAAAAAAAGAAAAGAAAGTGAACATTAGCAAGTATTTTCTATACGTTTTATACTTATTTTAACCAAAAGATAAAAACATATAAATTTTGGTTAATTTGGTTAACCGACAGAATTAACTAAAATATTTTAGTTCAATTATTGTATGCAAAAAAAAAAATCGGCTCAATTAACGGTTGAAGATTTTTACATTTTGGGTAATTCGATTAATGATAATTTGATTTAGTTAATAACCGACCGACTGTTTGAACATATCCCTAATGTCAACTTTACCATAAAAGAATCTATGAGAAAATATATTTAATTTTCATATTCACCAAATTTACAATGACCAATTAATTTAATTTCATTTTTGAACTTCAATTATTTAATTAAATAATAATTTGAAAAACTTAAATTAATTCTTAGTTCATTTCCATACTAAGTGAGAAACCACATTCATTTCCAAATGTAACCCATTTCTCTAATTTTATCATTTCCATGCATTTCTATTCATTTGATTTTACACACAATTCATTTTTTATTTCAACGAGCTAAAGGAGGGACAAATTGGATATATATAATTAGGGCTCAAATGTTTTATAATTAAATTCCACCTTTTCGCCTATTAATTATAAACTCATTTAGTCACAAAGTTATTCCACTATAGTATCGTGACTGAACTTTCCCTAATCACATAACATTATAAAACTACTCAACTAGTTCTTGTAACACTTCGATACCTGACTTGATCACCAAGTCTGAGTTACGAGTTGTCACATTTGTTGTCGGAGTAACTACGATCCAAATAAATATAATTCAAGCCATTTAGTAATCAAATACAAAGATTATAAGCAATTAACATGATAAATAAACATTCTCAGATCTTATATCAGCTTACGAAAGTTTTGATGTTAACTTGAGATTGAATCAAGACTAAATTGAAAATTTCCAAAACATGTTAAATGGGTATCATGATATCCTAGGCTTGGTATCACGATACTAAAGACAATAGCCAATATTCAATTTAATCAGGTGAGTATTGCGATATCTAGTGTTCGGTATTGCCACTACAAAGATAGTAATCGAGTTCCAAACCTAAGGACCAAATTGTAAGGTTTTCAAAATATATAACAGATGGGTATCGCAATATCCAGTGTGTGGTACCGCAATACCAGAAACAATCCAAAAATTCTCCTAATTTTGATAGAACACAATTTTGGTACCAATTTCACAACAACCATTTTTGCATCAAAACATACCAAAACACCTCATAAATGTAACGCCCCGAATTTTGGGCTTAGAAGAATTGGGCCTTAGGTTTAGGAGCGCCTAAAATTCTTGAGAGCAAGAAAATGGCACAATTGCATGTTAGTCCTGTTGGGTTAGTGATCTAGGATGCTAGGGGGTCTCTATGAAGTTCTGGGTTCAAGCCTTAGCATAGGAAAAATTTTGGTTTTTAGCATTATGGGAACCCTGACTCTAGGTTGAATGCTTCTTAAATTTTGAATGGTAAAATTTGAAAAAAGAAGCATGGTGGTTTAGGTGGTAAGTGACACCTCATAAGGAAGTGAGGACTAGGGTTCGAGACTTGGAAGGAGCACTGGATGTTTTATTTTTCTTCAAGGATGTGTAAGTGGTAGAGTTTGATCAAAACTCTACAGGATAAAGGTTGAATGAGTCTTAGAGGGATATGAAGAGGAAGTTAAGGGATAGAGTTGATTGTTGGATGGAATCAAAAAGGATTTGAATTAGGAGGAAGTCTAGCCGAATGGGGACTTTGGGTTGTATAAGAATTCGACAAGGGGGGAGATTTGGTTCATTTTCAGCATTTGGGGTATTGTTTTGGTATAGCCGAATCTTGCTAGAAGAATTCTGGGTGTTTTCTTTTATTTTGTTCACTCATTTTGGGTACTTTTGCCTTTTGTTTTCAAGACTCTCTGACTCCGGGTTGTCCGCTGTTTTGTTTTAGCCAAAAGTGCATTACCATTTAGGCCATCTATTAGCCGATCTCTCCCCCATTTCTTATCTTCTAGTCTTCTCCCTTCTTTTCTAATCCTTTTACCTCTCTTCTTTTCTTCTGGCTTGAGCTGAATGATAACCCTCTTCCTTTTCTAAACCGTGGCCTTTCTCTTCTATTTTCTCACTAGTCTCTCATAGCTGAAATCCTTTTTCTCTCAACCATTTTCTTGTGAGCCGGATTCCCTTGCCGCAACACTATTTTCTTTGATCTTAAGGTGTGTAAAGTCGAATACTCCCTACTCTCTCTCTCTATCAGCTATTGCCGAATCCGTCTCCCTTCTATTCTCCTATCATAAGGCTGCGTTCTTCTCCTCTTTTTCCAGGATCAAGTGTAAGTCGTGGTGACTCATTTTCTATATTTTGGTTTTCATTGTTGGTGTTCTTCTTTGCCCTGTTGTTGAATCTTCCCTATATCTCTTAGTCTGATGTTGGTTGGTACCTAGGTTCGCTCGAGGGTCGATAGTGGGGCAAGTAATGTGAAGCAATCGACATCCCACTTTTAGTTTTGGTCATGTAAGTGTTTTTACCTTGTTATGAGTGAAGGCCGAATATTCTTAATGACCCTATGAATTGCCAAGTGTATTGAACCACATGTTTTAACAATCCCTTTCAGCAAGGCTTTATCATTTAAGGTATGTATTAATGTGGTTTCGATTCATGTTATAGGAAAAAGGAGAACAATAATATGAATCGAGTGGCTAGCTATTAGTCCTGAATATTGTAGGTCTATTGCTAGGGGATTCGTAGCACATTTCGTAAACCAGGTGTGTACATACACCACCTTAACTCTAGATCAGCAAATCCTAAAATGTCGAAAGGTCGAAAAGCCAAAAGAACAACAATGGTTAGTACAAGAGCGCGCGAACGCACGTATGGAAAATCTAATGTGGTAGTAGAGGCCACTATGAGCAAAATCACGGGCTGTGGTCATAATGGGCCACGTTAATGGGCCCGTATGACCCTAGATGTGTAAGACTCACCAATAGGTGGGAAAACATTAGACCGGCCGTGTCACTACATGGCTTGGATCGAAATCGGGCTTGGTGGTCCAATGGATCGTGTAGGCCTATGGGCCTGCTTAAATAGGCTTTGGGCCCAATCGCTCTATTTGTTTACTAAAGATTACACGGGTCCTGCGAGATGACTGTAAACCTACTGATGGGTTAGTAAGTGTACTTAGATCCCGATTTACGAAATGACTGTTATGCCTCGAAAGGGCAAAATGACTAAAATGCCCCTACATGTTATATGATTGTTATTGTATGCCATTTATGATATGTTTGCATTCATATGATATTATGCTGCATTGGGGACGGGACCATTGATTTGGAGGAAGTATATGATTTGTTAGGGTCGCTTGGTTGCTTGACGACTTTGGATCCACCGACAGCTTAAAGCCATTATGTGATTGGCAGCTCTGCTGCGAATTTGGTTAGTGCCGCAACCGGTGCTACATCAAGAGTGTAAGGATGGGTGGGTCGATTAAATCCCTATAGGAGTGTAGGGTTGGACGGGATACAGAGTGCAGGGTTGGATAAGTATTTGTGCATTGTATAATTTGATTCTGATTGAGACATGGGCTTATGCCCAACTGAGGCTACTATGGACTAAGGCCCAACTGCCACCGTTATTGTAATGGGCTTAGGCCCAAATTAATGTAACGCATGCTTTATGATCGATGAGGGTTGTACGCACTGAGTTTTTGTAAACTCACCCCCTCTTTTAAATTTTTTAAGTAATCCTTAATAGGCGGTTCGACGTATGGGAGGACTCAGACGGGGCTACACTACGAACAGATTTAAATATTCATATTTTCTTTTACACTACTTAATTTACTTTCTCTTTGGGTTTATGATGTAATAAGGCCTTTTCTCTAATTCTCTAGCTTTTAATTTGGGGGTTTTTAACTATTATGAATTATTTCTGTTAAAAGTAGAACGCGGTTTTCCAAAATGATATTTGTTTTCATAACATCATGTTTTTGCAACATTGTTGAAATGCTTACGCAACAAACATGTTTTTTAAAAGTAAGGCTGGTTTAAAATGGTTAACAAATAATTAAGTTGACTTTAGAATTAAACAAATGGACTTTTCTCTTTCAAGCGAGATTTATTAATAAGACAAAGTTTTTCGAAAAAAGCATTTTAATGTGACATGCCAGATTCAGTCATAATGTCTAGGCCAGGTTTGGGATGTTACAATAGATATTGCATTTAATCATGTACTTTCATACCCAATTATGCCATTTCAAATGTCACACATATAATTCAAAATGCTACCAAAACATTAACTCAATGCTAGTTTAATCCATACCAATTCGCACCCAATGGTACCATTTCATACATTTCATATTCATTCCACACCATTTACCAAAACATGCTACTTTTGATTAGGTCATAACTTGCGAAATCAGACCTTAGAAAGGTTTCAAACTATACTATGTCACATATAAGAACTTGCATATACATGATTATATCCATTTCCAACTTCCAAATCATCTTCCAAATCTACTAAGTACATTCCATTTAACAAACAAAAATAAGTTCACCAACTTCGTTGAGTTTGGGTTTCTATCTGAATGTTGAAACCAATGCTCAACATCTCGTATTTAGCCTAACCTATGCACGGAAAAACAAAACTGTACGTTGAGTATAAAATCAGTGGTATTCCTATAGTTCAAATATCAAAATGCAAGTTAAGCTAATATATGACATCCAATAATCATGACATTTATAAAAAAATGCAATTAATTATACTAACTGCACCATTTGTGCCATATAATTCAATTTAAGCATGTTTCATTAACTAGTTTAAGAACATACTATATTAGCATACTATATTTCGAATCAAATCGATAGATTCATCCTATTTTTATATCAATCTTCCAACTTATGATTCGGTTCACATAGGCTTGCACAATTTTAGTTCATCTTAAATAACATTATCAAATCTTTACGTTTTAAATTCCTATTAACCTGACTCAAACTCGAATGAATATACGGATCCAACCAACACACCAATTTGGCACCCACTACCCCATTAGACAATTCCAAAGTAAATAATTTGTGCCCAGCGCTCATCGATATAAGAGAAATGAAAGTTGTACCCAACACTCATCGATATGTAGTCGAAGAAACCCGAACTCGATCTATCTTATGGTATGCCAACTATATTTGACTTTGCATAAACAATTAGTAGGGTAACATTTATTCAATTCTGGATACAACTCAATTTCACAATTCATCATTTTTAATTCATCAACTTATTCATCATTTTATATATATCAAAGCATGAATCAATCCAATTCAAAGTCAATTTCACATTGTTATCAATTTACACTATTTTAAGTTTTGCTCAATTTAGTCCTTCATCTAGAAAATCAACATTTAATAGCAATCCAATTCATCTAATGAATCCAAAATTACCTCAATAACTTACCATGCAAAACAATAGACTTATGTAACAAATTAAGTAATTTGAATTATAGAAATACAAACTGGAAACTTCGAGCTGTTCGTCGACGACTTTAACTTTTCCTTTCCCTCTTGAGGAATCCGGGTCGACATTAACTACTGATTAACATGAACATACAATATTATCAATATTCAACCAATTTCACAATCAATATCCAATTTATGCAAATTTTACAATTTATTCAATTTAGTCGCTAAAATCGGGACTACCATATCTTTAGGTCTAAAACTCCAAATTGAAATTCAATTTCACTACAGTCCATTAGGGACCTCCTATTTCTTATTTCTCTAGTAAATTTTACATTTTACATTTTATACAGTTTAGTCCCTAATGTATTAAACCATCAATTAGCTTTACAATTTAGTTCGTTTTTGTATCTAAGCTTAAAATCTATAAATTTAACACATAAAACTTTCAATTCTCAACTATGGAAGCTTTTAAAACTTTAACAGTTTTATAAATTGGTACGTAGGCTAGCTAATTCAAGTAAGACTTTTAAAACATAGAAATTACAAGGAAATGACTAACCAATTTATTTATTAAAGCTTCAAACCTTTTTAATGGCATCAATCGCTTTCTCTTTTTTTTTGTCAATTTAGTAAGGCAGATGAAGTTCTCTCTTCTTCCACTGAATTTTGTTATTTATAATGAAATTAACATGTTAATTAAGTAAATTCATTCTACTTTAATTAAACTGAGATAATTTTAATCTAATTAACAATCATATTAACTTACCATCCACTAACTTCTGAATAAACATGGTCTAATTACTATTTTAGACCTTTAGTTAATTGCAATTTAAGTTCTCAATTCACTTTCTAATAAAAAATCTATAGCGATTGAACTTTTAAATTTTAGTAATAACACCTTCAACCCGATTTGATTCGCCGAATCTGGATCTTGGGTGTTCTCACTTTATTACAAACTTATACTTATCCAAAACATACAACTTTTAAGATGAAACTTATACTTATACTTATTACAAACTTATTACAAACTTATACTTATCCAAAACATACAACTTTCAACAAATGCATCTTATATAGTAACATTACCCAACCAACTTACATCTAGGTGCATAATGTGTACTTACAACCATTTGAACAGGGCCTTTCACTCGACGAGGATTTACAAGTATACATAACACACTTATTTAGAAGACTCTACTTGTTGTACCTTTAAAATTTATTATAGGTTTAGCTACAAAGCTTATTGGAAAATTCCATAGCTTATTCATAATTTCTATCAAACACTAATTCATCACTTCAGTCACTCTATATGCATAATAGCCCATCCCGCTATTCTTTTGACGCAACCATGACATCGTCCCTCCTAGTATAATCCCATCTTAGTTTACTTGTGACATAAAAGCATAGAGGTAATTTCATAAAATCTTAGTGAGTAAACCCTCTTTTACTTGAACCATATTCGAGAATTCCATTATCAATCTCCTTTGTTATATTCCTTCCCTTGACTCTAGAGAATACTTCACTATGGTTCCTTCTTGGTCTGGGAATCATAACATGCTTTTCATATCTTTGATACCTCATTCTCATCCTTCGCCTTGTCCTTTCATGACTCCCTAGCCATTTCGAATTTAGAGGGCTATACATTCAGAATACTCTTGATCGGGTTGATATGTAAATTCCCTTGGGCTCATATCCGTGATTCGTCACTTGCCCAGGCACATTCTAGCTTCATTATTCATCCCCTATTACTATGTAAAGTTCGTCACAACCTTTCTTATAGAGTTTTACTTTCAGGGCTTGCCATATACATCATTCCTTCCAAGATTTCCATACTTGTCGTTCTTTTAGAGTTCATTACATTTACCCTATCTTCAAAAAACCACAGGGGTGTTCCCTTGGATAGATGCCACAAGAACCATTCTTTAGTCTTCTCCACAAAAGGATTTCCTTCTAAAGATTTTCCACAAAGTCATTCTTTTTTTCAATACTCATCACGAAGGCTTTCCTTAAGATGTTTGCCATAAAAAAGTGTCTTTTTCATTTAGTAATCGCCATGAAGTCTTTCCTTATAGATTCGCCACCAAGGCATCCTTTTTTGACTTGTTTTTTACAAAGATTCACCTAGACCTACATATGTGATGTTTGGCCCTCATCTTTTGGGATCACGTAGATACTCCATTCAGTAATAACCTTCATTTAATTATTTCCATATGATACCATAACCCATCAATTAAGGTTTTATACGATATGGGGTTTCTATATAACGCCATAGCCCACTAGCTAGGGTCTTACATGATATGATCTTTCCATATGATGCCATAGCCCACCATCTACGGTTTTACACGATGTGAGCCTTTCATTTGAGATGTCTTAGCCATGGACTTTTCTTTTCAAAAATTCGTATTTGAAGTCTTGATGGACCACTTTAGATGACTCCAGAGACAGACATAGAATCATCACTCATTTTGACTCATTTAACAAACGTATTCCATTGTATGTTTTTAGACACATACATTTAAATCTTCAGATTCCTATTACACATTTATGTTAGAGTATGCTCAATGACCAATCATGAGATGATTGTAATCACATGATTGTTTTGCCTTGTTTATTAATATAAGACATTGCCATTATTATTTCAATTTCTTTTTTTGTGTATATAAATAAACTGAATTGTAATAAACTCCTAAGAAAAAATGATTATTAAAAGGTCCTGAGTCAAGTATTGTTCTGGGCTTGGACAACAAAAATGCATTGAGACTAATGTGTAGTTGATTGATGACAAAGAGTTGTTATTGACATAGGGATGTCAAAATCAATACATATGTATGTGTTAGAGAATAACATATTAGACTAACCCGCTATGAGTATATTTCTTGGATTATTATGTAATAGTCACAAAATTACTCATAGGGATAACTATGTATATAATCCTTAGACTTGAGATCATCATTGTCCCAACATCGTGAGTCGTATATTTTGATACAGTCAAAATATGTACCGTAACAAGTTGTACTATAAAGACTGATGTTGGATATACCACAATCCATGTAATGGGATATGGTTCATGAAGATAGGATTTATCCATCCTACATAATGGGAGCAATATCTTAGGCCTATTGTGGAGTGAGACTAAAAAATCTTGGCCATGCTCGAATAAGTTGATATGAGATATGACACTTATTTGTTTATTATAGTCTGCTCAGAAAATAAAGAAATATGAGACTAGACTACAAGTGTGACTATTCCATGACTTGTTTCCAGTCTAGATATTAATGATAAAATGATATAATACTTGAAAAGATTATCACAGAAAGGTTATGTCGTATCATGACTTCTTCTAACTTGGGTGGCAATGATGCATTGCTAGATGCATGTCATTGCTTATAATGTTAGAAACATTCTAGTATTACTACTAACGTTACAAGAGCCTATAGAGTCATACCCTATAGTTGAAATGAACAGAATCCAAATACATTTGGTATTGTATTTAGTTGTCACATGAATTAAATTAATTGTTGAATTAATTTAATTTGATAGTTAAATATTAAAAATATTATATGTACAAACTTGTTGTACACAACTAGAGAACATAGATAAAATTAATATATGATTTTGATTCATAAAAAAATATTAATTGTATATATTTTATCAAATTTATTAATATAAACAGTTATATTAAATAGTTTCAATCAAAATATAAAAGACATGGAAATTAATATTTGATTGCGATTTTCGTGACAGGTAAGTTTTATATATTTATAATTAATTGTTCTTGAAACTAACTATTATCACGATGTAGGCAAGTGTACCTATCGAACAGTAGTATAGTTTTAGCAAGACTCGATTGTCGAACCCAAAGGAACTAAAAGTACTAGTAATGACTGTCTTTTTATTATCAAGCCTAAGAATAAGGGGGTTTTGTTTTAACTAACTAATTATCTAAACTAAGAATTCATAGAAAATAGAATTGGGGAATTACTTTTGGAAAAACGATTGAATTAAGACAATACCTAAGGAAGAATCCACCTAGACTTCATTTGCTATTTTGACTCCGAATCGGACGATTTATTTATTTAACTTGTTCCGTAGAGATCCCTAAGTTATGTTATTATCCCTATTCAAGACTAATAACGCCTAATCCCTAGATTGAATAATTGAGACTTTTATCTAATTAACACCCTAGGGTTGCATTAACTCAATCTATGGATCCCCTTATTAGGTTTCACCCTAATCCGGTAAAATCTTGTCACCCTATCTCTAGGCGCACAATCAACTCCGCTTAATTATGACAAATGTACTATTAGACAGGGTCTATTCCTCCTCTGAATAAGAGCTTATCTTGAATCAGTATCCTGGGATATCAAAACAAGAATTAAGAACACATAATTAAGAACAAGTTAAATATTTATCATACAATTCAGAAAATAATAACAAGATTCATCTTAGGTTTCATTCCCCTTAGGTATTTAGGGGATTTAGTTCATAACTAAAAAGGAAAACATCTCAGAAGAATAATGAATACAAAACATAAAGAAAACCCAAAACTCCTGAAGGGAAATTAAGGGGAGATTGTGACAGCCCAAAATTGACCCTAGTCGGGAAGTGGTTTCGGGACCACAAAACCGAGTCATAAAAATAATTGATTTCCATATTCTATGCTTATTATGTGTGTACATGAGTATGTGGAAGTTTCATTCTCCAATTTTGCCAATTGCATGAGAAATTATTAAATAGGGATTGATATGAGACATGGTGAAAATATGATAGGCTAATTTAAAATGGTCTATTAATGCATGTTGTGAAAATGATGGGTTTGCATGTCAAATTACCCAAAATTTGAGCTAGTGGTTGGCCATGCTATGGGTGGAAACATGTTGGGAACATGTTGGCCTAGTGAGGTATGTAGGAAAAAAATAAAATAAGGGGCATGGGCATAAAATAATGAAAAGGAGTATGATGAATACAAAAAAAATGTGTGTAGTTGTTTCCCCCCCATTGCCGTGAGCTAAAGAAAAGAAAGGATAAAATTTTTGTTCATCCTTTCTCATCTTCATTTAGCCGAAACTAGAAAGAAAAAAACAAAGAAAAAAAAATGCTCATCCTTTGGTTCATCCTTGGCCAAAAATTTTAAGGAGGAAGGAAGAAGAAAGGTTGAAGAGGTTCGGCCATGCATGTAGCTAGGCTAAGCTCAAGAGCAAAGGGGAACTAAATCAGATAAAGGGAAGGAAAAAGTGGTCGAATAGCTATCGGAATCGTTCGACAACACCTGAGGTAAGTTCTTGAGTAAAAGAGCTTAAATTATGATGTGGTTAGATCATGTTTTGAGCAAATTAAAATCATGCTCTTTGTGTGGTTATTGAGCCGAATTTGCAAGAATGATAAATGTCTTGTGTTTGAGTTTTGCTAACGAAAATGAAATACGAATGGGCCATGATTTATTGTTAAATGTGCATGGTTATTTGAATGCTGTCCGGGCTAAGTCCCGAAGGCTTGTGCTAAGTGACAATATCCGGACTAAGATCCGAAGGCATTTGTGCGAGATACTAATTCCGGGCTAAGCCCGAAGGCATTTGTGCGAGATACTAATTCCGGGCTAAGCCCGAAGGCATTTGTGCGAGATACTAATTCCGGGCTAAGCCCGAAGGCATTTGTGCGAGTTACTAAATCCGGGTTAAGTCCCGAAGGCATTTGTGCGAATTACTATAACCGGGCTATGTCCCGAAGGCATTTGAACGAGGAGCTATATCCGGTTAAATTCCGAAGGTACATGATTTGGAAATGAATGAACTTGCTGTAAAATTCCAGTTAATACTCTCGAAACATCCCAACATTGAGGTATGTTTCGTATGTGCTTGAATTTAGTTGAGCCCTTACAAATAAGTATTCGCTCAGTTGATAAACGAGCTACCGGCCTTTGGCTGAGTTGATCTTTTGTGTATGTACATAAGGGTTGATAATGTGAAGCAAGTACGATATCGTAAATTTGTGCATATGAAATTATCCGTTTAGCTATATGAATGCTATACTTTTGTTGTGCTGGAATTCCTTGCTCAAAAAATACTAAGCATAAATTGCTTCCTCCGTTTCATTGCTCCTCTGTTTTATAGATTTGGTTCTCCAGCTATCGGACTCGGGATCTTGAGGTCAAAGTCGCCCACACTATCAAAGCCCCCTTTTGGTACAATTTTTGTTGAACTTCGAAATGGCATGTATAGGACTACCCGTTTGTTGTGGGTCGTGGACCCTTTGGACTTGTATAAATTTTGGATAGCCATGCGAAAATGGCTTATATGTGTTTGAGTATATTGTTATAATCATTTGGTGTGGATATGCTTGACAAGGATTGGCCATGGGGATGGTTAATCACTTTCATAAATTGTGCTATTTATGCAAAAAGGGCTAGTTGAATCATGGAAACCATGAAATAGGTAAAGTCTACCTTAAAGGCAGATGGTGACAGCAGCAGTGATGTAGATTTGAAAAATCACTAAAAATAGTAGGAAGGGAGTTAAATAGTGAATAAATTATGTAAACAAACCTTGATGAATCTACTTTCATAGGAAAGTAACGAAACAATCATACGGACAGTATGTTAAGAGATATTCAGGTTCTCGTGAGACAGGGCCAGAACGGTTTCTGGATTTCCTGTTCCGACTTTGGAAATTCATTATAAATTAACCAGAGATAATTAGGAGTCATACCATATATAGATAGATTCCTCTCTGAGTCTAGTTTCTATAGAAACAAACGGCATCAGTATTGAAGCCCTGTAGAGGGAGATATCCAAGTCGTAATGTGCAAAGGTCAGGGTAGTCGATCCCAGTAACATGGGAGACTTTGACTAATAAACTGTACTAATTGGCCCAACCAAAAATTCTAGAAAAAAATATGTAGATGGACGTATGAGTCTAGTTTCAGGAAAAATTTACGGAACTGGATTCCGAGTTGTGAAACTCAAGATATGATTTTTAAAGAGACTAGTACGCAGATTGGCAGTCTCTGGGAAATTTTTTTTAAGGGGCTTAAAGTCTGTTAACACCTCGTGTTCGACTCCGGTGTCGGTCTCGGGTTCGGGGTGTTACATTTGATTGGTATCAGAGCTGCGGTTTAGTCGATTCTAGGACTACCGTAATGCGTTGGGTCTAGCTATACATGCCATTTTATGTGATTACTTGATAGTGTGGTGATTTCTGACAATTGTAAATGTGTTTATTTATAGTAATGGATCCTGATCCCGACCGAGAGGTAGCTGATGATCTTGAGAGTGTAGCGCTTGCTCCCGCACAAGGGACAGCGCCGGCGGACTCTCAACCTAATGCTAGTAACCCGAATGAGGAAGCTAGACAAGCTTTCTATAGCGTGATGAATGATTGGTTCAACCAATACATTCGAACTAATACGGCTGTTCCACAACCTCCATTCCCGACTAATACCACCCCCGCACCTACAATACCTCCGGTAACTGACCAAATAAGGTCAAATAAGCCCCCAGTTGACAGAATCCGAAAACATGGGGCTACTGAATTTAAGGCTACGGATAGCGACGATGCCGAGCAAGCTGAATTTTGGTTGGACAACACTATCCGGGTACTCGATGAGCTATCTTGTACACCCGATGAATGCCTAAAGTGTACTATCTCCTTGCTACGCGATTCTGCCTACTATTGGTGGAGTACTCTGACTTCTGTTGTGCCCCGAGAGCAAGTAACTTGGGAGTTTTTCCAAACTGAGTTTCGGAAAAAAGTATATCAGTCAGAGATTTGTTGATCAAAAACGGAAGGAATTTCTTGAGCTTAAGCAAGGTTCTATGTCAGTTACTGATTACGAGCGAAAATTTGTTAGACTTAGTAGATACGCTCGGGAATGTGTTTCGTCCGAGGCTATTATGTGTAAACGCTTCGAGGATGGGCTGAATGAAGATATAAAAATGTTCGTTGGCGTTCTTGAAATACGAGAGTTCGTAGTACTTGTCGAGTGAGCTTGTAAAGCCGAAGAGCTTAGAAAAGAAAAACAAAAAGTTGATGAGGGAACTGGAGAGTTTCGTAAAAGATCTTCGGGAAAGTCTCTTCAACAGGCATCGAAGAAATTTCGAGATGATGTGGGCTGGTCGAGAGGCACTTCGGGCCTTTTTAGACGAGATCGTGATCGACCCCCTGTGGGTACACAAGGCACTTCGGTCGCCAGTGTTGGGAATGAACGTCGAGACAGAACGAAATGTCGATATTGCGGTAAATGACATTCGGGGAGTTATAGATTCCCTGACCGCTCTTGTTACAAGTGCGGATCGGTTGACCACTTCATTAAAGATTGCCCGAGGTTGTCTGAACAGAATGTAAATCAAAGTGGGAAACCGGGTGCTACCACTGCTCGAGGTAGACCATCTGGAAATACGGGCAATGCTGGTGGTGGTCAGAGAGGATCTGGAGATGCTATGACCAGATCCGAGGCTCGTGCGCCTGCTAGAGCTTATGCTATACGTGCCCGCGAGGATGCTTCTTCGCCTGATGTTATTACCGGTACTTTTACTCTCTTGGATACTAATGTAATTGCTTTGATTGACCCCGGTTCTACTCATTCTTACATATGTGAAACCTTAGCATCCAGTAAGACTTTACCTATTGAGTCTACTGAGTTCGTAATTCGGGTGTCAAATCCCTTGGGTCGTTACGTGCTTGTCGACAAAGTGTGTAAGAAATGTCCCCTAGAAATTCGAGGTTCCTGTTTTCCGGCGGACTTGATGCTTTTGCCGTTTGATGAATTTGATGTTATTCTTGGTTTGGATTGGTTGACCGCGCATGATGCGGTTGTGAATTGCAAAAGCAAGACTATTGATTTGAGGTGCACAAATAACGAAGTAATCCGAGTTGAGTCTACGGACTTGGAGGGGATGCCAGCTGTAATATCAGCAATGTTGGCCCAGAAATATGTAAGAAAAGGGTGCGAAGCATACCTTACGTATGTACTGGATGACAAAGAATTAGACAAGAAACCCGAATCTGTGCCGGTGGTTTGTGAATACCCGGATGTTTTTCCTAAAGAATTACCGGGTTTACCACCTGTTCGGGAGGTAGAGTTTGGTATTGAGCTTGTACCTGGGACTACGCCGATTTCGATAGCTCCGTATCGTATGGCACCAACCGAGTTAAAAGAGTTGAAAGCTCAGTTGCAAGAATTGACGGATAGAGGTTTTGCTCGACCAAGTTTCTCACCTTGGGGTGCACCAGTATTGTTCGTGAAAAAGAAGGACGGAACCATGAGGTTGTGCATTGACTATCGTCGACTGAATAAAGTGACGATAAAGAACAAATATCCGTTACCGCGTATGGATGATTTGTTCGACCAACTGAAGGGAGCCTCAATGTTCTCAAAAATAGATTTGAGATCGGGCTATTATCAGTTGCGAATTCGAGATTCGGACATACCCAAAACTGCCTTCAGAACGAGATATGGTCACTACGAGTTCTTAGTGATGCCGTTTGGGCTCACTAATGCCCCTGCGGTATTTATGGATTTGATGAATTGGATATTCAGACCATATTTGGATCGGTTCATAGTTGTGTTCATTAATGACATCTTGGTCTATTCAAGAGATGAGACCGAACATGCTGAGCACCTGAGACTGGTGTTGCAAATTTTGCGGGATAAGCAATTATATGCTAAGTTCAGTAAGTGTGAGTTCTGGTTAAGAGAGGTTAGCTTCTTGGGTCATGTGGTATCCGCATCGGGTATTCATGTTGACCCGAGCAAAATTTCAGCCATACTTAACTGGAAACCTCCAAGAAATATTACCGAAGTTCGGAGCTTTTTGGGGCTCGCCGGTTATTACCGACGATTTGTCAAAGGTCTCTCGATGATAGCCACACCAATGACGAAGCTACTTCAAAAGGATGTTAAGTTCGAATGGACGGAGAAATGTTAGAAAAGTTTCGATCAACTGAAAACTCATTTGACTGAAGCTCCAATTTTAGTGCAACCTGAATCAGGCAAAGAGTTTGTCATTTATAGTGACGCATCCCTACTTGGGTTGGGTTGCGTATTGATGCAAGAAGGTCGAGTTGTGGCCTATGCGTCGAGACAATTAAAGCCACATGAGAAAAATTATCCGACCCATGATCTTGAACTAGCTGCCATCATATTTGCTTTAAAAATATGGCGACATTACTTATTTGGTGAAAAGTGCCATGTATTTTCGGATCACAAAAGTCTCAAATATTTGATGACTCAAAGAGACTTAAATCTGCGACAAAGACGTTGGCTTGAGTTGTTGAAAGATTACGAGCTTGTCATTGATTACCACCCGGGAAAGGCTAATGTGGTTGCGGACGCCTTAAGCCGGAAGTCATTGGTTGCTTTACGAGCAATGAATGTGCATTTGTCTGTTCTACCTGACAATGTGTTAGTTGCTGAATTAAAAGCCAAACCATTATTGATTCATCAAATTCGTGAAGCTCAGAAAGTTGATGATGAATTGGTTGTAAAACGGGCTGAGTGTGCTCCGAACAAGGAATCGGAGTTTCAAATTGATGATGATGATTTTTTGAGGTTCAGAAGTCGTTTGTGTGTTCCAAGGAGTTCGGAACTCATTTCGATGATTCTGAACGAAGCCCATTGAAGCCGAATGTCAAGTCACCCGGGGAGTACGAAAATGTACAACGATTTGAAACGTTGGTTTTGGTGGCATGGTATGAAACGAGACATCTCCGAGTGGAAAGCGGAACATCAAGTGCCTTCAGGATTACTTCAGCCGATCATGATACCCGAGTGGAAATGGGATCGAGTCACAATGGACTTTGTGTCCGGACTGCCATTGTCAACAAGTAAGAAGGATGCGATTTGGGTTGTTGTCGATAGACTGACTAAGTCGGCTCACTTTATCCCCGTGTGTATGGATTTTTCATTGGATAGACTAGTTGAATTGTACGTTTATCAGATTGTGAGATTACACGGGGTACCTATTTCTATCGTGTCGGATAGAGATCCGAGATTCACCTCGCGATTTTGGAGGAAATTGTAAGAAGCTTTGGGTACCAAGCTGCATTTTAGCACTGCTTTTCATCCCCAAACCGATGGTCAATCTGAGCGGATAATTCAGATACTTGAGGATATGTTGAGATGTTGCATCCTCGAGTTCAGTGGTTCATGGGAACGGTATTTACCTTTGATTGAATTCGCTTACAATAATAGTTTTCAATCAAGTATTAAGATGGCACCTTACGAGGCTTTGTACGGTCGTAAATGCCGTACACCATTGTTTTGGACCGAGCTCGGTGAAAGTAAAATTTTCGGAGTTGATTTGATTAAGTATGCCGAACAGAAAGTAAAGGTAATCCGTGAAAGTCTGAAAGCAGCCACAGATCGTCAAAAATCGTATGCGGATTTGAAACGAAAGGACATTGAATATCAGGTGGGAGATAAAGTGTTCCTTAAAGTTTCGCCTTGGAAAAAGGTACTCAGGTTTGGCCGTAAGGGCAAGTTGAGCCCGAGATTCATTGGGCCGTATGAAATCTCTGAACGAGTTGGTCCGGTTGCGTATAGATTGATTTTGCCCCCTGATCTAAAAAAGATTCACGACGTCTTTCATGTTTCGATGCTTCGACGCTATCGATCTGATCCATCGCATATAATTAGCCCATCAGAGGTTGAAATTCAAGCCGATATGAGTTATGAAAAAGAACCGATGCGTGTCCTAGCTCGTGAAGTGAAAGAGTTGCGAAACAAAAGGGTTCCGTTAGTTAAGGTGTTATGGCTCAAACACGGGATCGAGGAACCTACGTGGGAAACCTAGAGCTCGATGAAAGAACGATACCCAAACCTATTTACCGGTAAGATTTTCGGGGACGAAAATTTCTTAAGTGGGGGAGAGTTGTGACAGCCCAAAATTGACCCTAGTCGGGAAGTGGTTTCGGGACCACAAAACCGAGTCATAAAAATAATTGATTTCCATATTCTATGCTTATTATGTGTGTACATGAGTATGTGGAAGTTTCATTCTCCAATTTTGCCAATTGCATGAGAAATTATTAAATAGGGATTGATATGAGACATGGTGAAAATATGATAGGCTAATTTAAAATGGTCTATTAATGCATGTTGTGAAAATGATGGGTTTGCATGTCAAATTACCCAAAATTTGAGCTAGTGGTTGGCCATGCTATGGGTGGAAACATGTTGGGAACATGTTGGCCTAGTGAGGTATGTAGGAAAAAAATAAAATAAGGGGCATGGGCATAAAATAATGAAAAGGAGTATGATGAATACAAAAAAAATGTGTGTAGTTGTTTCCCCCCCCATTGCCGTGAGCTAAAGAAAAGAAAGGAGAAAATTTTTGTTCATCCTTTCTCATCTTCATTTAGCCGAAACTAGAAAGAAAAAAACAAAGAAAAAAAATGCTCATCCTTTGGTTCATCCTTGGCCAAAAATTTTAAGGAGGAAGGAAGAAGAAAGGTTGAAGAGGTTCGGCCATGCATGTAGCTAGGCTAAGCTCAAGAGCAAAGGGGAACTAAATCCGATAAAGGGAAGGAAAAAGTGGTCGAATAGCTATCGGAATCGTTCGACAACACCCGAGGTAAGTTCTTGAGTAAAAGAGCTTAAATTATGATGTGGTTAGATCATGTTTTGAGCAAATTAAAATCATGCTCTTTGTGTGGCTATTGAGCCGAATTTGCAAGAATGATAAATGTCTTGTGTTTGAGTTTTGCTAACGAAAATGAAATACGAATGGGCCATGATTTATTGTTAAATGTGCATGGTTATTTGAATGCTGTCCGGGCTAAGTCCCGAAGGCTTGTGCTAAGTGACAATATCCGGACTAAGATCCGAAGGCATTTGTGCGAGATACTAATTCCGGGCTAAGCCCGAAGGCATTTGTGCGAGATACTAATTCCGGGCTAAGCCCGAAGGCATTTGTGCGAGTTACTAAATCCGGGTTAAGTCCCGAAGGCATTTGTGCGAATTACTATAACCGGGCTATGTCCCGAAGGCATTTGAACGAGGAGCTATATCCGGTTAAATTCCGAAGGTACGTGATTTGGGAATGAATGAACTTGCTGTAAAATTCCAGTTAATACTCTCGAAACATCCCAACATTGAGGTATGTTTCGTATGTGCTTGAATTTAGTTGAGCCCTTACAAATAAGTATTCGCTCAGTTGATAAACGAGCTACCGGCCTTTGGCTGAGTTGATCTTTTGTGTATGTACATAAGGGTTGATAATGTGAAGCAAGTACGATATCGTAAATTTGTGCATATGAAATTATCCGTTTAGCTATATGAATGCTATACTTTTGTTGTGCTGGAATTCCTTGCTCAAAAAATACCAAGCATAAATTGCTTACTCCGTTTCATTGCTCCTCTGTTTTATAGATTTGGTTCTCCAGCTATCGGACTCGGGATCTTGAGGTCAAAGTCGCCCACACTATCAAAGCCCCCTTTTGGTACAATTTTTGTTGAACTTCGAAATGGCATGTATAGGACTACCCGTTTGTTGTGGGTCGTGGACCCTTTGGACTTGTATAAATTTTGGATAGCCATGCGAAAATGGCTTATATGTGTTTGAGTATATTGTTATAATCATTTGGTGTGGATATGCTTGACAAGGATTGGCCATGGGGATGGTTAATCACTTTCATAAATTGTGCTATTTATGCAAAAAGGGCTAGTTGAATCATGGAAACCATGAAATAGGTAAAGTCTACCTTAAAGGCAGATGGTGACAGCAGCAGTGATGTAGATTTGAAAAATCACTAAAAATAGTAGGAAGGGAGTTAAATAGTGAATAAATTATGTAAACAAACCTTGATGAATCTACTTTCATAGGAAAGTAACGAAACAATCATACGGACAGTATGTTAAGAGATATTCAGGTTCTCGTGAGACAGGGCTAGAACGGTTTCTGGATTTCCTGTTCCGACTTTGGAAATTCATTATAAATTAACCAGAGATAATTAGGAGTCATACCATATATGGATAGATTCCTCTCTGATTCTAGTTTCTATAGAATCAAACGGCATCAGTATTGAAGCCCTGTAGAGGGAGATATCCAAGTCGTAATGCACAAAGGTCAGGGTAGTCGATCCCTGTAACATGGGAGACTTTGACTAATAAACTGTACTAATTGGCCTGACCAAAAATTCTAGAAAAAAATATGTAGATGGGTATATGAGTCTAGTTTCAGGGAAAATTTACGGAACTGGATTCCGAGTTGTGAAACTCAAGATATGATTTTTAAAGCCGACCAAAAATTCTAGAAAAAAATATGTAGATGGGCATATGAGCTAGTTTCAGGGAAAATTTACGGAACTGGATTCCGAGTTGTGAAACTCAAGATATGATTTTTAAAGCGACTAGTACGCAGATTGGCAGTGTCTGGGAAATTTTTTTTAAGGGGCTTAAAGTCTGTTAACACCTCGTGTTCGACTCCGGTGTCGGTCTCGGGTTCAGGGTGTTACAGAGATCTTCAGTCTTGATGGTGAATCTGGCTTCTGAGATGGATCAATCGGTTTCCCTTAAGCAATTCCCTGCCTCCTTTTCTCTGCGTCTCCTTTCCTCTTCCTTTAGGGTGTATTTATAGGCTTTAGAATGCCTAAAAGCCCTTAAAATTAGCCTTTTCTGAATTGGACTCAACTTGGGCTCAACAGGGACACGCCCGTGTTTCACGCCGTGTGCGACTACTTCAGGCCGTGTTTGAACCTGTTAGAATGACACGAGCATGTGTTCTACTTGTGTGAGTCATGCTTCGACTCTGCCAAATTGACACGGCCGTGTGTCTACCCGTGTGAGGAAGTCCAAGCCGTGTTGATTTCGTACGTTGGCCCATTTTCTCTGTTTTTGGCCCGTTTCTCGTTCCTTTCGCTCTCCTCTGCTCACCCAAGTATAAAACATGAAATTAAAGCATTGGGAGCATCGAATTCACCAACTCTAAGGAAAAATCATCCATAAAATGTGTTAAGCATGGGGAAAAATATGTATAAATTACGGTTTATCAATATTCTTTTGGAAAGAATATAATTAATATATGAATTTGATTCATACAAAATATTAATTATTGTTATAAAATAAATAGACAGAGAGTAAAGAACAAAGAAAATGAGAGAGCAAAAGAGAGAGCATATTTTATTGATCAATCGAAATATTTACATAACTTTTTTCAGAGTCTCTATTTATAGGCATAAGAAGTATAAATGAATAAAGATCTAATTTTAATGACTATTAGAATTTAAAGTACATCAAAACTTATCTTGATCTTGATGGACATCCACTTAATAAGATATTCATAGCATTGCCCTTTAGATGTCCATTGGTAGATAATGTGTCTCGTTAAAACCTTACTAAGAGAAAAACCCTGTGGGAAAAAAAATCCTAGTGAAGGAAAAAGAGTACACATATCTATAATACACGTGATATTTTACCTCATTAAAAACCTTATTGGGAAAACCCATTGGGACAAAACCTTGGTTCTAGGAAAAAGAGAACAACGCGTATGTAACAGCTCATTTTAGGGTCAAACCAGAATAATGGTTGCAGGACCACGAATCCGAAGTAGAAATATTGATTGTGATATTGTTTTAAGGTCTAAAATATGTTGAATGATTGTGTGAAAATTTCGTTAAGAAATTTTATCGATAAGGTGTTTAATTTGACTAATAGGACTAAATTGTAATAGGTGCAAAATGTGTGTTCTAGAAGATAGAGGTGTTTAATTGCAATGAATTCTTAAATTGAAGGTCTTTAAATGTTAATTAGACCATTATACTTACGTTGGACAAAAATGGATATTGATGGGTAAAATTTTGAAGTTAGGCATTAAGGGCATTTTGGTCATTTGGTAAATAAAGACTTATAGAACAAATAAAAAGATTTCATCTTATCAAATTAGTCCCCCCATGGCCAAAATTTTCAAGGAAGACATAACTAGGGTTTTTTCCACTTCCAAGCTCGATTGTAAGTCCGTTCTAGCCCCGTTTTTAATGGTTTTTATGTTTTTGAGATCCATGTAACCTAATCTAGATTTTCCAAGGAATATTTTGAACTATTTTCAAAGTATAAAATTTTACCCATGTTAGACATGCATATATTTTGATGTCTAATGGTAGAAAATATATGTTAGTTGTAAGATAAACAACTTTTGCTAAGTGATTTTCGGTAAAAATGTAAAAAAGGACTTATTTGTAAAAGTTACAAAAATGAGCAGTAAAAGTGTGATTAAGTGGAAAATGTGGGTTGGTATGAGTATGAAAATGGTTTGGCTAGGCTTGGGTTTTGGAGAAATTGAATACATTTCAGTTTACGAGCCTAGGGACTAAATTGTAAAAATGTGAAACATTAGGGGCAAAATGTAATTTTTCCATAATATGATTTTTGGGTGAAATTGAATATTGTGAGTATTAAATAAGTTAAAATTGTTATTATAGGTCAAGAAAAACTAGGTTCAGACTTAGATCGGGAGAAAAACAAAGTGTTTGACGATTAGGTCCAATCTTAGTATTTTTGTACCGAGGTAAGTTCAAATGTAAATAATGCACTGTTATATTTATGTTTTAAATGCCTTAATATTGCATGAATTGTGTGATTGACTCTTTGGACGTATGCGACAAAGTTTCAACAAGCAAAAAATCCCAGTTGAACCTTAGGAATAGAATAGGATATGAGTGATATGTCACTAGGAACCCCATGTATATATATGTGTTTATGTGATCCGGGTGCTAGTGTTGTAAGTCCTACTAATGGCTGGGTATTCCAGGATATGTTGCGGATACCTGACAGCTTGTGTGAGCAGCACTGTGTAGCTACGTCCTGACTGACAGCTTGTGTGAGTAGGCCCGTGAATAACTCGTGAGCAAGCCCATATGTGTTATGTCATATAAGGTAGCTTTAGCTACATATATGGCACTTATGTTCAAGATTTTTCCAAGTGTCCGATAATATTCCAAGGGTTCAACGAGAATATCAAGGATGTGAAAGGATGTGGTTATGTTACGAGTTGGTACAGGTATGTATATAGAACTCATAAGTAATAAACTCGATGGGTGATGAACTCTTGGTAAGGTTGTGATTGAGAAAGTTATGACTATGAGACTTTTGTAACATTATGCTGTCTCACTTTATATAAATTGCATGATTAAGGTGTTGTTAAAATGCTTATTATTTGCATATGAACTTACTAAGCAATATATCTTACTCCCCTTTCTTTCCCATGTCTTATAGTGTCACCAAGCTAGCTCAAGTTCGGAGATCATTGGAGATCCATTCACACTATCAACAATTATTTTGGTGCCAATAAATTCAACAATTTTAGTAATGGCATGTATAGGGGACGTGGTCATTTTGTTATGTGTCATAATTGATTTGGCCAAATGTGTTAGCTTATATTGGTTAGAAATTCATTTTGTATAAGGCCATTGGAAATGGGCTAATATTGGTTATAAGTATATTCATATAATGATATCTCTCATGAATGATGTGTTGATGTTTTGGTTGTGGATGTTTGGTTGTATGTATATGCTTAGGTTGGTGCTATGTTATGTTGTGTAGGTGTGTGCATTAAAGGGTGGAAAAATGGCTTGGTAAATAGCCTTATTTTTGTCCACACGGGTAGACACACGGGCATGTGTCTAGGCCGCGTGTGACACACGGTCTACCCCACAGGCATGTGTTTAGGCTGTGTGTCACCTGTACCAAAATTTTGAGAAACAAAATGCTCAGAATTAAGTATACGGGCAGAGACATGGGCGTGTGTCTGAGTCTTGTGGACTGCAGGGCCTCGAACACTAGTGTGTACCCTGACCGTGTGAAGTCTGCACCTATTTTATAAAAAATTAATTTTCCACATGGCCTTGCGCACGGGCGTGTGACTTGGCTGTGTGATCTCTGTAACACCCCTAACCCATACCGGTCACCGAAATAGGGTTCCGGAGCATTACCAGAACATCCAGAACATTTTTCAATTCATTCATGCAATTCACTATTCATTAACTGAGATTATTCATAACACCCCTTAATTAGGCCCTCGAGGACCAATACGAGCATTAGAATCGAGTCAGGACTTAATCGGGACCTCTAAGAATTTTTCACGAAATTACAAATTTTTCAAGGTGCAGGGCTCACAAGCTCATGTGGTCCAAGGGACATGCCCTTGTGACCCAGGGACATGCCCGTGCTAGAGGTCGTGTTTGACCCCGTGTAACTCTCTGACTTGTACACACGGCCATGCCACACGCCCGTGTGCTAGGCCATGTGGTTAATTAATTTAATTTGAATTAGGTCCAGGTTTCACACGGCCAAGGCACACACCTGTGTTCTAGGCCGTGTGGCTCACATGGCTGAGACACACTCTCGTGTCTCTGCCCGTGTGCTAAATTTTGAGCATTCTATTTCTCAAAATTTAGGTGTAGGGGGCACACGGCCTAACCACATGCCCATGTCACTAGGCCGTGTGTCATACAGGGTCTAGACACACGCTTTGTGGACAAAATGAAGCCATTTCTTAGTTTCATTTCTCACCCAAAATCACCCAAAAACCTGCACAATGAACGCTTAACCAATTCCAACCAATTCAAGTATTTAAAGTAAGCAATATCATCATTTAACAAGGCATACCATTTCATGCATACAAAGTTACCAACTCACCTTATCTTAAATTAGACATTCACAACATTGGGTCGCATGAACTTAGCATAACACATGTGGATTGTAACAGTCTGGTTTAGACCCTAGTCAGAATAGTAGTTTCAACACCACAAATTCGAGTTATAAAAATATTTTAATATTATTTTCCGTGCTTATTACATGTGAATTAGTATGTGTGAAAATTCCGTTTATAAAATTTGATCGTTTGTGTGTTTAATTTGATAAAAGGGCCTAATCGCGTCAAATGTAAAAGTTTCTTGCCATATGTTAAAAGTACCTATTGGCTATGTCTTTTTATATGAGAGGTCCTTATGTTGTTATTATGCCATTGATAAGGTTAATGGACAATAATGACCATCCATTATGTGTTTATATTATGTTTAAACAAAGGTTAAATAAGTAAATATGAAAATAAACTTATAGTAATTGAAAGAAAAGCTATCATATTCTTTATTAATTGGTTCATTAACCAAAAATAGAAGTAAAAGAAAAGGAAAAGAGTTAGCTAGGGTTCGACCATGCTAAAGCTCAATTGAAGGTTCGTTTTGGTTCTGTTTTCGATAATTTCACGTTTTTGTGATCATTGCTTTGTGTTTTCCTAAGCCCATGTCTCAATTTCTAATTTTTTTGATGATTTTAAGTTATGCCATTGATGAAACTATGAGTTTTATGAAATTTAATGATAGTATATGGAAGCTTGATGTTGGGTTAACATGTTTTGTCTTTGAATTTTTGATGAATTTGAGTAATTTGAGCTAAATTGTAAAAAAATGATATTTTGAGGGACTAAAATGTAAAATAAATGAAATTCGTGGAATTTTATGAATACTATGAATATTCGGCCAAGTATAAGTATAAAGAAATTTTGTGTATTTTGTGATTTTGTGAAATGGGGACTAAAGTGTTAAAATGTGAAAATGTGAGGAATAATTTGTAAAATTCCTTAAATATGGTTTTTTGAATTGATTTGAATGAATGTGAGTTTTAATAAGTTAAATTTGAATTGATTTGGATCAAGAACCAAAGAAAATGAAATTAGATCGGGGGAAAACAAAAGTCGTTGAATAGTTGCTCGTTTTCGTTCATTTTCGTACGAGGTAAGTCGATATACAAATAAACGTGTTTTGAATTGAATTATTATTGTTAATATGATATTAAACATTGATTAATGGTTATATGAGTTGAGAAAGAGATATTTGAGAAAGTATCGACAACGTTTCAACGTTCGAAAATCCCCGTACGAACCATAGGAATAGTTAGGATACATATGTCATGACATAGGATCCGATATGTGTTTTTGTGCAAGACCACATTTGGGATGTTGGCACTGACTTATGATTTACGTGTAAGACCATGTCTAGGACAGTGGCATCGATATTTGGTTGTAAGACCACGTCTGAGACGTTGGCATTGTACGAGCTTTCTGAGGTATCCACGTATGCTTATGATTCTGAATGGTTCAACGGGCATTCTGAGAAAAGAATTATGAAATGTGTATCCGAATCAGGTACATCTGAAATGTATACTATGTTTGAGAATAAAAGGTAAGTACATATGCAAGTGATGATATATGAAATAAGTATGAGAAAATATGCTATGTGAGTAAATGAATTAGGATTATGTGAATTGTACATGAATTATGTAGTAAGTGATAATATTTTGGCCATGAATTACATGATTGGTTTGGTTTATAATTGTGTTATATGATAAGTTTATTTGTATATGACTTACTAAGCTTTTGAAAGCTTACTTTTTATGTGTTTGCATTGTTTTATAGATAGCGAAGCTATCAGAAGCTCAGGGATCGTCGAGGATCATCACCACACTATCAAACTTCTTTTTGGTACTTTTTGAAAATGTGAATATTAAAGTATGGCATGTATAGGCTAAAAGTACTTTGATTATGTTTTGTGATGTATATATTTCGCCATGTGATATGGCTTGGTTTTGGTTGTGATTATGGTTTGATTTTAGTATATGAAATGTGATGCAATATGCTCAATATAATGTGTTTATGAATGGCCAAGAGATTTGGTAAGTTTGGTAAGTTTTTGATATGTACTTAATTGTGGATTTGGTAAGAGCGTGGTATGAGAATGAATGAGGTAAATTGAAGTTACAAAACAAATGTTTTGGTTTGATTATGACTCATGATATAGTATGTTTTGGTATGGATGTTAAGTATAGAATTTGTTGATAATGAAATTGCATGAAAGATGTATGTTTTGGTTGTGAAATGATTGAGAGTTTGGTATAAAATGATGTGGTTTTGATGCTTATAGGGAGGACCCTTAATGGGTGGCAAATTGGCCTTGTAAATGGCCTATTTTTGTCCACACAGGTAGAGACACGGGCGTGTGTCTCAGCCGTGTTGCTCTAGGGCCATTTCAAAATGAGCTTGGGTAGACCACACGGTCGCATATATGGGCATGTGCTAGGCCGTGTGGCCAAGTAGTTTCGAGCACAGGCTAGATACATGGGTGTGTGAC
Organism: Gossypium hirsutum; assembly: GCF_007990345.1. Lineage (NCBI taxonomy): Eukaryota > Viridiplantae > Streptophyta > Magnoliopsida > Malvales > Malvaceae > Gossypium > Gossypium hirsutum. Next base: position 60,564,226 of record NC_053427.1, on the reverse strand, counting down.
CCAAGTCAGTAGCCTCCTTAATTTTTACACGGCTTGTCACATAGACGTGTCATATGGCCATGTAGACAAGTCATTATGTATGCCCTGTTTTGACATGGCCTGGACATACAGGCGTGTCTAATGCCGTGTGAGGCACACGGCCTGTTCACACGGGCATGTGACCTGTATAACTTTGAAAAATGTTTAAGTTTTGAAAAAAAATTTATGTGCTTGGTTTAGTCTCGACCATTTTCTGATGACCTAAATAAGAGACTCTATGGTAATGTTTGACTATGATTGCTAATGATGTATATGAATTGTTCGTAAAATGTTTCAATTTTTCTGGTAACACCTTTAACCTTAGTTCAGCGATGGATACGGGTTAGGGGTGTTACATCGATATATATGTATCATAATAATTTACTAAATCATATTCCAAAATGAACCATCACTAGCCATTCCAATGGCTAGGTTGCACAATGACACTTTAAGCCATTATTGGCCAAGTTTCCCTATACACGCCATTACACCAAAATGATTTCACTAAATATACCCAAAATGCTAGGTTGATAGTGTGACGATGCTCCAACGATCTTCCAACCTTCATGAGCTTCTGAGCAGGGGAAAAATAAAAGGAGTAAGCATTACATGCTTAGTAAGTTCGTATAACAGAAACTAAACTTACCAATCTTGTTTAATAAATCTAGGCATACAATGTTACGTTTCCGTCCATTTGGCTAAATGACCTAATCACATACATTTCATCAAACATGTTAGTCACCAACTATTCATATAAATCAAGTAACATAGATGAGCTCATCAAGCAATGTTCTTTCAAGTCATTATCATTTATCTCAAGATTTTCATGCCAAGTCAAGAGTTATATGTCCATTGAATCATTGAAATCCTGATGAAGGCTCAAGTAGTACACTCGAGGTGTACGATTCATTAATCCGTCAAATCTTATCGAGGGTAATCCTTAAGGTACTTAACCAAGGAACACACTTATGAGCCACATGTCGTATAACAAGATTACCAGTCTAGGCTAAATCCTTTATATGACGTATGCTCAAAAAGCTTGATTAGGATTACCAGTCCAGGCTAAACCCTAATCTTAACGCATACTCGAAAGGTATTGTATTAGGATTACCTGTTTGGTCTAAATCCTTTATATAACAAGGTCATTGGGATTACTCGTCCAAGCTAAATCTTGTCCGCAACAAATGCAGGACCTCATCAATTTCGGGAAAGCATATACATTCATCGGAATTCAATGTTCAATCGAGACTTAACTCCTTTATCAATGATTCAAGTATGTATAAATTTTCCATCATAACATACAAGTAAAGACACATTAACATAAATCACATTACATATAATACAACATTCAATTTACATAATTACATATTTGGTTAAGTTACACGAATTTACTTCGACACTTGTTCGCGTAATAATCTACTAATCTGAAATCTTTTCCTTTCCTCGATCTAACCTTGAGTTTGTGTTTTTGGGATCTATATAAATGAATTTAATCATTAATTTCATACTTAGACGGACTCAATTTACGTCCTAGGGAAAATTACCATTTTGCCCCTAACTTTTCCAAAAATTTCAATTTTGTCCCTAGGCCCGAAAAATGAAACTTGTACAAATTACTCCCTATTCCAAGCCTAACCAAATCCCCATTACAAATTTTCCAGCACGTGTTTACATAAAATTTCAGAATTTTTCATCAAATTTTACAAGTTTACATTTTAGTCACTAAATCAAGTTTTCATAAAAAATCACCTTGCAAAAGTTGTTTATCTATCAATAATCTTTCATTTCTACCATAAATTTATAATTTCCAGCATAATACATCCTTGACCCATTTTCATACCTTGATGAATTTTCAATTTAATCCCTCAAATAGAGAGATTAAGTTGTCTCGGTTTCAAAAATACAAAAATTACTAAAAACGAGACAAGGGAACTTACCCAATTAGGCCTTGAAAGCTTCTTTTCTCTCTCATAGGGTTTCCACGTGTTTTTAGGGTTGAAGATGACAAAATAAGATGACATAATTCTATTCATCTTTTAATTAATTAATATTTTGGTATTTCCAATTTAGTCCCTTGTCTTTTTCTATAATTCCATGGATAAGTCACCATAAAAATCTACATAATTTTATTAATGGTTTAATTACCATATAAGGACCTTAAGTTTTGAATTCCATAGCTATTTGATCATCATAGCTACTAGAATTCAACTTTCACTTTTATACGATTTAGTCCTTCTCGTAATTAGGCATTAAATCGATAAAATTTTCATATCAAATTTTCACACGTTATTTTTATCATATTATGGGCCATATGGTAAAATAAAAATAAATTGCATTTTGGAACAGATTTGTGGTCCCGAAACCACTATTTCGATTTCATTGAAAAAGGGCTGTTATAATATCAATTTGCTCATGGGTTACAAGTCAGTGAGTTACACGGGATCGGGACATAGGCGTGTGTAGCCACATGTCCTGCCCACATGGGTGCGTGACCCCTGTTTAGTGGAAAATTTTCTAAGTTTTGTAAAATTTTCTAAGGTTCCCGATTTAGTCCCAAATTACTTCCAATGCACGTTTTGGGCCTCGTAGGCTTGTACCAGGGACTTTATGATTAAATGCAAATGGTTTTAATTTGGACACAAATTAATAACTCAAAATTGTATGGTTGTTCGTGCGATAAGTTCGGTAATGCCTCGTACCCTATTTTAGCATTGAATACGGGTAAACGGTGTTACATTTAGTGGTATCAGAGCTACAGTTTAGTCGATACTTAGACTAACGTAGCGTGTGTAAAAGTCTAGCTATACATGCCATGAATAAACTGTGATAGTGTGATGACTCTTGACAATTTTAAACTGTGTTTTCATATAGTTAATGGATCCTGGTCAAGCTGTAGCTGATGAGGTAGAAAGTAATGCGTTGACTCCTACTCAAGGAGTACTTCCATCTAAAAGTAGATGTCCCATGGTTTGTCAGGGAGGAGGGGCTAGAGAAGCATTCCTCCACATGGTGAACAAGTGGTATTTAGAGTTTGTTCGAACAAATCTGACTGCTCAACATCCTCCACCCCCTTCTTATCCCCAACCGATTCTCGTAGCTCCTTAAGGTGTGGAATTGGTAAGACTGAATAAGCCTCATGTAGATAAGATTCGAAAGCAAGGGACTAAAGAATTTAGAGCAAATTTAGATGATGACCCTGAGAGAGCCGAGTTCTAGCTTGAGAATACTATTAGGATATTTGATGAGTTATCATGTACACCTGACGAATGCTTGAAATGTGCTATATCGTTATTGAGGGACACAACATATCACTAGTGGAAGACACTAGTATCTATGGTACCAAGAGAGAGGGTTACATGGGAATTCTTTTAAGAGGAATTTCGAAAGAAATATATTATTCAACGGTTCACTGATCAGAAATGTAAAGAATTTCTTGAGTTGAAACAGGGCTGAATGTCAGTGACAGAGTATCAGTGAGAATTTGTTAGGCTCAATAAGTAAGCCCGAGAGTGTGTTTCCTCCGAGGCTATTATGTGTAAAAGGTTTGAAGATGGGCTGAATGAGGATATTGGACTATTAGTTGGAATCTTGGAACTAAAAGAATTTGTTGTATTGGTTGAATGAGCTTGCAAAGCTGAAGAACTAAGCAAAGAGAAAAGAAACACTAAGAGTGTGGGTAATGTTAGGTCTAACATACCTGTTTGTCAGCATTGTGGTAGATGGCACCCCGACGACTGTAGGATGAATGACGGGGCTTGTTTCAAGTGTGGTTCTCAAGAGAATTTTATCCGAGATTTCCTTGAGATGGCTGGGGAAGAAAAATTTCAGAGTACAAGGCCGAGTAATACTACCAATAGAGGTAGGCCACCGAGAAATACTGAGAATAGAACTAACAATAAAGGTGTGATGAAGGATTCAACTATGAGATCTGAAGCTAGAGTACCTTCTAGAGTTTATACCATATATGCTCGTGAGGATGCGTCATCTCCTGATGTGATTACAGATACATTTTCTCTTTATGATACTAATGTTATTGCATTGATCGATCCTGGATCGACTCATTCTTATGTTTGTGTAAATTTTGTATCTAGTAGGAATTTGCTTATTGAGTTTACTAAGTTTGTGATTAAAGTGTCAAACCCCTTAGGCAAATATGTGCTAGTTAATAAAGTTTACAAGAATTGTCCTTTGATGATTCGAGGTCATTGTTTTCCAGCTGACTTAAAGTTGTTGCCATTTGATGAGTTCGATGTTATTTTGGGTATGGACTGGTTGGCACTGCATGATGCCATAGTACACTGTAGACAAAAAACTATTGAATTGAAATGTGAAAATGGTGAAGTTATTTGGGTTGAAATCGATGAATCAAGTGAATTGCCTATTGTGATTTCGTCTACATCTGCTTAGAGGTATGTAAGGAAAGGTTGTGAAGCTTATCTTGCTTATATGTTGAATACAAAGATGTCTGAATTGAAAATTGAATCAGTGTTAGTAGTCTGTGAATATTTGGATGTGTTTCTAGAAGAGTTGCCTGGGTTGCCTTCGATCAGAGAGGTTGAGTTTGCCATTAATTTAGTACCTAGGACTTTACCGATATTGATTGCTCCATATAGGATGGCTCCAACTAAATTGAAAGAATTGAAAGCTCAGTTGCAAGAGTTGACAGATAAGGGTTTTGTGAGACTGAGTTTTTCTCCCTGGGGTGCTCCAGTGTTATTTGTAAAGAAGAAAGATGTATCTATGAGACTTTGTATTAATTATCGACAGCTCAACAAGGTGACTATTAAGAACAAGTATCCTTTGCCGAGGATCGATGACTTGTTTGACCAGTTAAAAGGAGTAATGGTATTATCAAAGATTGGTTTGAGATCTGGCTATTATCAGTTGAGAGTTAAAGAATCGAATGTGCCAAAAACTGCTTTGAGGACAAGGTATGGGCATTATGAATTGCTTGTTTTGCCTTTCGGACTAACTAATGCTTCTACCGTTTTTATGGACTTGATGAATCAAATTTTCCAACCGTATTTAAATAAGTTTGTGATTGTATTCATCAATTATATCCTGATTTATTCTTGAGATGAGCCAGAGCATGCCTAACATTTAATAATTGTATTACAAACTTTGAGAAACAAGAAATTATTTGCTAAATTCAATAAGAGTGAGTTTTGGCTCCGAGAAGTGAGATTTTTGGGACATATCATTTCAGGTGATGGTATTCGGGTTGATCCAAGCAAGATTTCGACAATTGCTAAGTGGAAACCACCAAGGAATATATCTGACGTTAAAAGCTTTTTGGGTTTATCTGGTTATTCTCGATGATTTGTCAAAGGATTTTTGATGATTTCTACTCGTATGACTAAGTTGTTTGCAAAAAGATGTTAAATTTGAATGGTCCAAAAAATGTCAGCAAAGTTTTGAGAAATTGAAAGCATTATTGACTGAGGCACCGGTTTTAGTGCAACCTGAATCGGGAAAAGAATTTGTAATTTATAGCGATGCTTCATTGAATGGTTTGGGTTGTGTATTGATGCAAGAAGGCTAAGTGATAGCTTATGCCTCAAGAAAGTTGAAACCACACAAGAAGAACTATCCGATGCACAATTTGGAACTAGCTGCCATTGTTTTTGCTTTGAAAATTTGGCATCATCATTTGTACGGTGAGAAATGCCATATTTTTATTGACCATAAGAGTTTAAAGTATTTGATGACTCAAAAGGATTTCAACTTGCGACAACGGAGATGGCTCGAGTTACTGAAAGATTATGAATTAGTAATTGACTATCATCCGAGAAAGGCGAATGTAGTCGTAGATGCCTTGAGTAGAAAGTCCTTGTTTGCTTTGAGAGTTGTGAATACGAAGCTAACTTTGTCTAATGATGGTTCAATTTTTGCCAAGATGAGAGCTAGATCGATATTTCTTCAATGAGTTGCATCTTTCTATTTTGATAAATTTATTCCATATCTATATTTCTCAATAATTTATTCAAGATCCTCCTTTTATTTCATTATTTCAATAATAATATTGCATGCAAAATTATTGTTGACCACTTTTTTTTATTCGGTTCTACATTTTCTCGAATTGACATAACTTATTAAGATCTCTTACATTTATTATTTTAATTTTCAATTTTAGGTATCTGTATCTTTTCTATTATGTCTTGGGTCTCTTCTAGAGCACCTGCCTCCACTATATTACCATCTAGAAGAATTTTCATCTTTTGAATCGATCAATCTATTATTTATTCTAACTGATTGTCCTACTAGGACTTCGATTCAAATTAAAATATTAGATGTTTTATAACAATTGGTTATTCTCATTAAGTTTGTAAATATATCTAACATTTAACTTGTAATGAGTTATCCTTGTTGAACTTCTAGTTCAAATTACTCTCCCCCTAACCCATTACAAGTTATTATTTTTCTCCCCCTAATGTCGGGAAAACTATCAAATCAAAATTGTATTCACAAATCATTTCATAATTGAATCTCCAATACATTCAAAACACTAATAATACAAAGAAACTTGTAATTAATATATATTCTCAACTTTCTTTGAGGATTCACTCATCTTTATGCGCTTTGGTAGAGCAATTGGTGCACATATGCACATACAAAAATTGAAAGATGAGAAATATTTAGCTCTTGATAAAAAACCAATTGTAATGGGGAGTATTTATAACTTATTGGCTTGATGCATACAATACGTAAATCAACATAATATCATGTTGAAATAGGAAGTTTAGTTCTCATAAGTAATTAATGAAAGACATTCAATCAATAATTTCTCTAAACCATTATGTGCATAAATAACAAACTTTTACAAAAGTTCTTCAAACTCGATCAAGAAAAGATTGAGGTATAGACTCATTAGTATTAGCAAGATGGACTGTCTTAATTGCATGATCTAAAATTAATTATTTAAACAAGCAATCTTGCAAATGACAGGTTGCAAGTTGATAACACATACATGATTATTTTGTAGATGCATCTACCAAAATCATATAGTATCAAAACCATCCACGTGGTGGATGAATAGGCCCATATTTATTGTAGAAATGCAAGATATTAAATCTCAACTTTAGCTTGTGAGTTTCTAACAATCAATTTTCATTAAGAACAAACAACAAATGAGAATTCTTTAAATTAATGAATCTTCTAGTTCTTTAATGAATGTCCATATCAATTCTCAGTTAATTTTCGCATCATATATGATCCAGGATAGTCTAACTGGTTACACCAAGTAGTATAGTCTACCTGGTTACGCCAAGTAGTAAATGCATTTGTATTAGTAAACTTCTGGTTTACTTTAACATGCGTTTCAATTGTACTAAACTGTAACAAATTGATAATTTTACTATCATTCCTTTTACTTTGTATCCACATATAAGTGCTATTGTGACATTTACTACTAAAAATGTCTAAATCAATGTGAAATCTATAATGCCATTAAGTTAATAAATATAATTTCCAAATAATTATATGCAATATTCTCTTCAAGGAATATGTAAAAATCTTCAAATGCAGGGTATTTGGTCTAGTGGTATGATTTTTGCCATGGATACAAGAAGCCTCGAGTTCAATTTAAAATACTTTAAAATCCTTTTAACAAGAGTTTTACACAATCAGTTAATTACCAAGAATAACTACCTACAAGCCTATACTAAATAGATCAATAAACTTCACATCTCAAACATAAAAATAGAAATAATGAAAAACTAGCAGTTTTTTTCATAATCATCATCATAAACATGCATGAAATTTAATTCAAAATCCAACCATTCAAGCTCGTAGAACTTTTCTTTTACAGTTGCTTATGTCATTTCTCTAAATAATTAACAAATGGAATAATATAAAGCGTATGAACTGCTACCTTTTACAATTCATTGAACTAAATCAAATTTGAATAACCATATAATTCATTGGTTTGTTCACATAAATTTGCATACTAGATATGTTTTAATCAGATATATTATTTAATTATAAAACCTACTACAGCGACATAAATAAATCAGTTAATATTCATTTTCAAAAACAAATGAGATACTTAAAACAATATGTAACACATGTAATCAAAACTTAAAAAGAAGACTATCTCAAAATATTTAAATAATATACCAAGTTGATTTACTATTTAAAGACATACATTTTTTTTTGGTTCTACGTTGAGTCTTGAAGATAGGAAGTAATCAAATTAAACTTCAGTAGTAGACTTTAAATGCAATCAAAATCCATTAATAGCAAGCTTTAAGAGTGGATATTATTTTCCAAGTGTACAAGAGGTAAATAACTAATGAATATTCATAAATAAATTCTCTCTTCTTAAAAAGTTCTTGAAAATTATAACACCCCTTACCTGTGTTCAACACCGGAACAGGGTATGAGGCATTACCGAACATAAACACATGCAATCGTATAAAATTGGTCATGAATTTGCGTTCAAATTTAAAACTTTTCACATTTCATCTTAAAGTCCCTAATATGGGCCTACGAAGCCCAAATCATGCTTTGGAAATGGTTTAGGACCAAACCGAGAACTTTAGAAAACTTTAAAAAATTTCATTAAAAACAGGGGCACACTCCCATGTGGTATTAGGACATGACTATGTGGCTCGCATGGCCATGTCCCTAGCCCGTGCACTAATCTAACTTGCTGTTGCATACAAATTTACATCACACATAGATATCACCATTTATTCATCCACATATATAAGCATACATGTAACGCCCTCGTACCCGAGACCGTTGCTAGAATTGAGCACGAGGTGTTAACGAACTTAATTCATTAATTAAACAACTCAAACAATTTATTTTTAAAATTTCCATATAAGCTGGTTAATTGCATCATAGTCGCTTAAAAATTCATATCTCGAGTTCTGAAACTCAAAATTAAGATCCGTAAATTTTTCCTGAAACTAGACTCATATATCTATCTACTAGTTGTTTTCTAGAATTTTTGGTCAGGCCAATTAGTATAGTTTATTAGTTAAAGTCTCCCCTGTTTCAGTGTTCGACCACTCTGACCCCTGTGTATTACGAATCAATTATCTCCCTGTACAGAGTTTCAATGATTATTCTGTTTTTTCTCATAAAACTAGACTTAATAAGGATTTCATACATGTAAGGAAAACTCCTAATTATTTTTGTACAATTTATGGTAAATTTTTAAATACAGAACAGGGGATTCAGAGACCACTATAACCTTGTTCCACCAAGACTTAAATATCTCATAAAATATAACTCATTTACCTGTTTTGCTCATCCATATGAAAATAGACTCATCAAGATTAAATTTCATGAATTATTCATCATTTAATTCCATTTCTACTATTTTTAGTGATTTTTCAAATTCACGTTACTGCTGTTGTCTGATTCTGTTTTGTGGCCAATTTTACCTTTCCAAGGATTTTCATGGTTTAGTTAAGACATAAAGCATACATGTTATCATATATAAACTTCATTAGCCATTCCAATAGCTAATCATTTACAAACCCTTTTTCTTACCAAACCATAACCATATCATATGATCATTTACACAAAGTGAGTATAGTGCTATACATGCCACATTCAAAATATACAAGCCATTTTACCAATTTAGGTCTTTGGATAGTGTGAATGAGCCTTCCACCTATCTCGATTCCCAAGCCGGCTTGTCAAAACTACAATGAATGAAAGGAGGGAGTAAGCATAAATGCTTAGTAAGTTCACATGCAAATAATAAGTAACATGATCATGCAATCCAACATAAACATCATTAAGACACACATAGCATAAGAATACTTACTATCTTAGCACAATTTTGTCTCACCAAGTTCTCAACCAGGAATTAAACTCGTACCTGTCCATTTTCACTTCTTCAACACATTCATCATCGAATCACTATCGTTTTAAGTATTCTCCATATTCTCTTAGGATTTTCCCGTTGAACACATCGGAATATAATTTTAGATATGCGGATAGTGTGCACGTAAGTGCTATACTCATAACTGAACAAGCTCAATAGATTTTGAAATCTATATAGCCAAGCTACCATGTAACCCGCCCATAAATGAACTCAGACTCAACTCAACGAGCTCGGATGCCTAGTTACATCTCACGAACTCGGACTCAAGTCAACAAGTTCGGAACTCAAATATCCTAGTGACATGTCACTTGTATCCTAATCTATTCCCAAGGTTCAAACGGGATTTTCCTCAATCACACATCTTTGCTGTCTTACACGGAATGTCGGAATAGATACTTGATAGCATTTCATATTTATCAAGTAGGTCACATAATTTGCATACTACTAAATAATAATCCACAAGCATAATATTTCATGATATTAATCATCATATCATATAAATAACATTAAATTACTTAAAATGGCAATTATGTTACAACATTTACACATTAACTTAGCTCGATATAAAATATTAGCAATCGAGCCTATTCCTCGTAAACTTTGTTTTTCCCTCGATCACGATTTGAATCTTATTTCTCTTGATCTATAATACCAAATTAATTTTATTTAAAACATACATTTATCAAAACAACCCTTAGTACGAACTTTGGCAAAATTACCATTTTGCCCCTAAACTTTCACGTATTTACACTTTTGCCCCAAGGCTCGTAAATTAAACCTCATCCTATTTTTCTATGTTTTATGACATGCTGATCATTTTTCCCTTCTATGGCAACATCAAATCACACTCTAACATGTACTTATGAATATTAGGTATTTTTACCGATTAAGCCCTTTTACCCGTTTTCACTTAAAATCGAGTAGCACAAGTTGTCTAACATAATTTAAAACCTCATATTCTATCATAAAAAACCAAAATACACAAATTTCATATATGGTTATTTTTCCAAATATGAACCCTAGGTTGAATTATTGCTAGCATAAGCTAAATCGAGCTACAGGGATTTTAAAAACATAAAAATCATCAAAAACGGGGCTTGAAATCTCTTACTATGAAGCTTGGAAGTTGAAGAAACCCTAGCTATGGAGAGAGGTAAGATTCAGCCAAGGCTTGATGAAGATGAACACATTTTGGCCTTAATTTCCCTTTTAATTAATTTTAATTATAAAATGACTAAAATACCCTTAATACCTTTCATTGAAAATTTTCATGTATAAGCCCATTTTTGTCCAAAATTTTAGAAATTGGTCAAATTGCTATTTAAGACCTCCTCATTAATATTCCAAAGCCATTTCATACTAAAAACTTCTAGAATACAAGTTTTGCAAATTATTCAATTTAGTCCCTAATTTCAACTTAAGCACTTTATGCATAGAATTTCGTCACAAAATTTTCACACAATCATGCAATCATATCATAAACCTCAAAATAATTATAAATAATTATTTCTATCTCGAATTTGTGGTCATGAAACCACTATTCCTATTAGGCCCTAATTCGGGATATTACAATACACATCCTTGAAATGCATCATCATGGACTTATAATATAGCGAATATACCAACATCAAATGGCCTTACACAACAATGGACTTTCAAATAGCATAGGCCAACATTTTAGACCAAAACAATTAGGAAACATACAAAAATAACCAAATCTCCTATACATGCCATGACCTTAATTATAAGAATCATCAATACCCAATTTGTTAGTTTGATAGTATGATAGGTTCTCCGACGACTTCCAACCCGAGCTAACCTGAGGACATTAAAAACACAGAAATAAATAGAATAAGCTATATAGCTTAGTAAGTTGCTATGTAAATAATAAGAAATTTATTAACATGCTTTTACCAATTCTCACAATATGTTCTCAAGATAATAGAATCATTATTGCACATCGTTCCACTGTTTACTCTTGTTCATCTCAAGCTATCTACTCAAGTCACAGTCACTAAATTATTTATATCTTGAGCTAAGAGACTCCAAATTAAGATCCACTAAATTTCCCTAAAATTAAACTCATATATCTTCTTACCATAAAATTTTCAGAATTTTTTGTTTAGCCAATAAGTACAGTTTATTCTTTAAAATCTCCCCTATTTTGCTGTTTGACAGTTTCAACCCTTCTTCACTAAAAATTAATTATCTCATCATATGGGATTCAAATGATGTTCATATTGGTTTCTAATAAAAATAGACACAATAAGCATTTTTAAAAATATAAACTCTAACCAACAATTATTTTTATAAATTTTTTTATGATTTTCTAATGTCAGAACAAGGGATTTCGAAATCATTCTGACCCTAGCTCACAAAAATTCAAATATCTCGTAATATGAAATTCTTTTACTTACAGCGTTTCTTTTTTTGTGAAAATAGACTCAATAAGATTTAATTGCATATCTTATTCAACCTCTAATTTGATTTCCACCATTTTTGGTGATTTTTCAAAGTGACACAATTGCTGCTATCCACAACTGTTTTATTACTAAATTTCACTCTTTCATGTTTTCTTTGTCGTAACTTTCATTGTAACACATACTCCATATCAATCTTACCAAAGTTCAATCACATACCGAGCACATTGCTCATAAGTTTACACACATATACTTGCACTTATTCGTCACATAGTCATATTCAATTACACCTAGTCATTTCTCGTTGAACACATCGAAATAATAACAGATACACGGTGGCCTTCACATAGTTCCATCCTTGTAGCTAGAGCTATTTTATTCATAAAGTGGCATTCACATAGTACCACACTTGTTTTCAAATCTATTTTATTCACAAAGTGGCCTTCACATAGTACCACACTTGTGTCCAAAGCTATTTTATTCCTAAGGTTCAACCGAGAAATTTCTCACTTAGCACCATGCCATTGACTTGTTTCATTTAGATGCCATGGGCTTGTTTCACTAAGCACATTGCCATGGACTTATTTCACTTAAATGCAATGGTCCTATTTCACTTAGCACATTGCCATTGACTTATTTCACTTAGATGCCATGGTCCTATTTCACTTAGCATATTGCCATTGACTTATTTCACTTAGATGCCATGGTCCTATTTCACTTAGCACATTGCCATTGACTTATTTCACTTAGATGCCATGGTCTTATTTCACTTAGCACAATGCCATATCCTAGATATGGTCTTACATGCGAATCACTTATTTCACTTAGCACATTTCCATGGTCTAACCATGGTCTTTTACCGTCAATAAATATTACACTACACAACGATCGTGATCGATCCTACATTTTTACTCAATTCGAACGTTTACTTTAATTTTCACAATTTAATGAAATATATAATAATATTGCATAATTAACACAAATCAATAACACTTATTAACTTACGAACTTACCTGGACCTAAAATGGCGAAAAGGACCAAATCGTCCAATATTCATTTTTCCCTCGTTCTAAGTCCGAACTTTGTTTTTCTTGATCTATAATATCACATTCGGCTTATTAAATTATTATAATATTCAAATCAGTCCAAAAATCATATTGTGGAAAAGATACATTTTTGCCCCTAAAGTTTCACATATTTACAAATTTGCCCCTAGGCTCATAAAATGAAATGTATCAATTTTTCTCAATACCCAAGCCTAGCAAATTCATATTCCCTCTTATAGTAGCCCACATTTTTCACTAAATCACATTTTCTACACATATTTTACAACTTTTACAAATAGGTCTTTTTATGAAATTTCATCAAAAATCACTTAGTAAAAGTTGTTTATCTGTAACATCCCAAATAGGGCTAAGTCAGAATAGTGGTTTCGAGACCACAAATATGACATAAAAATATTTATTTTATGATTATTATGAGGCTTAGAATATGAGAATATGCATGTGTCAAAGTTTCATGAAGGAATTCTTTGAGTAAGTGCCTAATTGGAAAATTAGGGACTAAATTGAATAAATTGAAAAAAATTAGATTCTAGAAGAAATTTTCATGAAATTGCTTTAGATTATAAAATAGAAGGTCTTGGGGAGCAATTTTCCCAATATCTAAGTTTTTGGACAGAAAAGGGCTTGCATGGATGAAATTTCAAAGAAATAAGGCATTTTGGTCATTTGGCATATTAATGAAATAAAATGGGAAAAAGAAGGCAAAAATCAGCCATTCTTCTCCCTTGTGTAGCTGAAATTCCTAAGCCACCATAGCTAGGGTTTCCAAGCTTTTCAAGCTCATTAGTAAATGCTCCCATGCCCCGTTTTTAAAGTTCTTTGTAATTTTGAGATTTCGGTAGCTTACTCTCTCCATTTCTACCCATATTTCATGCTAGGGTTCATGTTTAAAAATTTACCTGCGCATGAGTTACTTATATTTTGGTGTTTTATGGAGGAATATGAAAGTTTGAAGTGTGTTAAACAACTTTTCCTAGGTGATTTTCATGAAAACCCCCTAAAGGGACCTTTTTGCAAAAGTTGAAAATGTGTGGTAGAAATGTGAAAATAATGGAAAATGTGGGCTACCATAAGAGGTAAAAGTGTTAGACTAGGCTTAACTAAGGTAGAAATTGCATGCGTTTCATTATACAAGCCTAGGGACTAAATTGAAAAAATGTGAAAGGTTAGGGGCAAAACGGCCATTTGGATCAGGGGTGGAATTTAGACTTGAAATGTATAATGTGGAGTGTTAATGATCTATTTTTATTATTATAGACCCGAGGAACAAGTTTCAGATTAGATCGAGGAAAACGAAATGTTTCAGAATAACCGAAACACGACACCGAAACGAATACTAGGTAAGTTCGGATAACTTAAAGTAAACACTCAATGTGCCTAATTATATGATTTATGAATGCATGATGGTTGCATTTATTAATAACATGAAATTCTATGAAAAGCATGTTTAAGTATGAATTGTGATAAATGTCTCGGTTGAGGTTAAAAAGGGAATTTGATGGATAAACCATGATTGACATATGTAATGAGGTCCTGCATGTGTTGCAGTAAGGATTTAACCTGGACGGGTAATCTGTTGATCTCATTTATAAAAGGATCTAGCCCGGACGGGTGTTCCTTTGAATGGTCGAGCCTCTCGAAGAATATGTGTGCATTATGGATTTAGCCCGGATGGGTAATCCGATTAGGATCTGAATTTAGCCTGGACTGGTAATTCAGATCCGAGCCCAATAAAGGTGTTTGTTGTTATAAAGGATTTAGCCTGGACTGGTAATCCCGACATCACCTTATGAGTTCATAAAATGGGGGATTTAGCCTGGACTGGTAATCCCGCCATAAGATGTGAGGTTCGCAGGAGTGTATATCTGAAACGATCATAGTACGAATTGACGATAAGTGGATATTCCCTCGAGATTTCCTAGAAACTTAACAAGATTATTGTGACATATATATACAAATGAGATGTTGAATGATGAGCTCATCTAAGATAACTTTCATAGTGCATTTTTATGTGACCACTCATTGATTGAGTGTAAATGATAGGGAAGCCATCCTATTCTCGTTGAATTTATTACCCAATTTGATTGCATGCTAATTACTTGGTAAGTTTACTTTCCAGTTATTCGAGATTACTAAGCATGAAAATGCTTACCCCTCTCTTTTTCCTGTCTCTCCCAGAGCTCGAGGACTCGTAACGATTGGAAGATGGTTGGAGAGTCAGCATACTATCAAATAGACCAGCTTTGGTATAAAGACATTTCTAAATTTTGTTATATGTGTCATTTGATTTGCCAAATGAAGGCTTATAAAGATCTATCCATCTTTTTGTTTATGGCCATAGAGATCGGCTTGTTTTGAAGTAGGCTACGACTTACAAAATTTCCATGCAAGTTTGTAATCATGTGCGATGGTTGAATTCCAATTGGGAATTAGTCATAAGAACGAGCCAATCTTGAATGTATTAAAGTGGTATGACAACACATAAATACAAGATGGGAAATAACCTAGCATGTACGAAACCAATGATATGAGGTTTCCATGCTATGAGTTTTTGCAAAGATCATTTATGAGAGCATAATTATGTTTTACTATAACACCCCAAACCCAGCCTGGAAGTTTGGCTCGAATCTGGCATGTCACATTGAAGTGTTTTTCGAAAACCATGTTTCCATTAAAAACCCTTCTTAATAATTAAAAACTTATACCCTTTTTAAACCTTGTTAGAAACCTCAGCTCAATAACATTCTTAACAACTTTGTAAAAATCTTGGCAGTTGCGGAGGCTTGATTTAAAAACAATTGCGGATACGTGATGTTTTAAACAACAGTAGTTGCTTTGGAAAACCGTGTTCTAATACTAGCAATTATAAAAACAATAAGTAAAATTTCAAATTTGAAATCCAGAAAATTACAACGGCTTTACTACAACCCACATAAAACATTTAAAAGTAATAATCAAAACTATAAAATAAACAGTGTGTGTGGCTTCCTCTGAGCCCCTCGCAGCTCCGATCCATCTAAGGCTGGAAATTACCTGAAAGGTTAATAAACGGGGTGAGTTTATGAGAACTCAGTGTGAAATCCCCTACTATAAAAAGGAACAGTCAGTCATATAAAAGAATTAAAAGTCTGGCCCCAGCCTTACTTACAGTTTCAGTATCAATTGGGCCTTAGCCCACTATAACAGACAGTACCAGATGGGCTTTAACCCATTACAGAATAAGAAACATTATCAGAACTAGAATCAGAATCAGAATCAGAATCAGGTGACAAAATTAGAATCAGAATCAGTATCAGGTAACAGAATCAAAATCAGAATGTGAATGCAATCCCAACCCAATCTAGCTGTATACACCCCAGTACCAACCTTACACCATGTGGGGAGACTACTCGACCCACCACACCGCTACACACCACAAAAATTGCAGCGAGGCTGCCAGATATTTTGACGAAGTCACCAGAACAGATATATGTGGCGAAGCC
Organism: Gossypium hirsutum; assembly: GCF_007990345.1. Lineage (NCBI taxonomy): Eukaryota > Viridiplantae > Streptophyta > Magnoliopsida > Malvales > Malvaceae > Gossypium > Gossypium hirsutum. Next base: position 60,547,401 of record NC_053427.1, on the reverse strand, counting down.
ACCAGATTGCAGCGAGGCTGCCAGATATTGTGACGAAGTCACCATAATAGATATATGTGGCGAGGCCACCAGATTGCAGCGAGGCTGCCAGAACGCTTCCCCCATCAATATAACCTATATCCCATGCAACAGATATACATGTCATTGCATACAACATAAAGAATCAGAATATCATGTCCATATTTGAATCAAACAATCACAGTCAAGTCATTCATATCACCAACATATATTCACAATCAAATCCGTCAACCACACAGTCCAAGTCAGTCACTTGCCCACAAGGGCAAAACAGTCATTTAACACCTTAGTGGTAAAATGGTAATTTTACCCCACAAGGGTATCTCGGTAATTCTACCTTACAGGGGTATTTCAGTAATTTCACAATCAAGGGTAAAATGGTAATTTTGTAAATTGAGGGTAAAATTGTAATTCTATAAATCGAGGGTACTTTGGTAATTTTACAAGTCAAGGGCATTTCTGTAATTGGCAAACTAAAGTATTCTAAACAGGGATAACAATACGAATGGCCCTAAAGCCCATTCTCGGCCCAAATGGCCCCACACGCTCGTGTGGCCCTTTTAGCCCCAATCTAGCCACAAATATGAGATTCACCTAGCCTAGTCCAATATTTACTACACAATCAAACAACTTATCCAATTGGGCCCATAGGCCCATTGGGCCCACATGGCCCCTTTCGACCCATCGCGACCCGAAGTAGCCATCCTACAGCTAGAGTAGTGAGAAATACACACCTGATAGGAAACTGGAGTTAATCCACGCTCCGAGCACTCTTAGCCGACGCCCAACCCAAACGAGCACGCCGTAAAGTGAAAAGGATCAGCCAAGAAAGGTACCTTTACTCTCCTCATGGTTCTCTATATTTAAAGCCAGCTTCGCATCCACTCTTATGTTAGCTTCCCAATGTGGGATCCCTCCAACATCAGAGTTTAAATTCAACACCAACTCTTGCCGCCCCCTGTTACCAAAATAAATGCTCTTTGATTGCCATGAGTTTCAAACCCTGGGCCTCCTTGCCAACTCTATGACGTCACCTTGCCACTTCACCATAGGCTCTTTTTGTGTCATATTTTATCCCCAATTAATTATAAGGTCTAAAGGCTAAAGTTCAGGTTCCCTTAAAAAAATAGAATAAATTGCAAGAGCCAAGGCTTGAACCCAGGCTCCCACACAACCTTAATTACGCCACTTCCACTAGACCACATTGCTCCTTGTGTCATTTATTTAACACAATAATTTAAAAGGCCCTCATCCAAGCATCCAGGTTTTTTTTTGCACTTAATACCAAAATTTTTGCTAAAGCCCAAGTTTGAACCCAAGATTTCTCCAACACTTCTCAAAGCCATTAACCACTAAAGCAAACATTTAATTTTTTTCATTTCATTGCACAATTAAATACCTATATACAACCTCCTTACGGACCCCCACTCAAGGCCTAATACTTCTAGGCCCAAATTCGGGGTGTTACATTTACTTTGTTTTTAATATTCATTAAGTATAACTGTTAAAAGGGGGTGACCATAGGTTTGGAAAATAGCCTAATAGGGTCTACACGGCTAGGTACACGGGCATGTGCCTAGGCTGTGTGTGACACACGGGCCACACCCGGGCGTGGGCATGGTCGTGTGTCCCCTGCATCTAAAATGGTAAGTCTGTTAAATGAACGTGGGCTAGACACACGGGCGTGTGTCTTGGTCGTGTGAATTTAATAGAATGCTTAAGTCTTGGACACAGGGTGATTACACGCGCATGTCCCAAGTCACACGGGCGTGTGACACTTCAAGTTAAAAGAAATTTTCCAAGGTGCCCAAAGTTTATCAAATATTCTCGATTTTGTCCCGCACAGCCTCTAGGCATGTTTTAGGTCTCGAAGGCCTGTTTAAGGGAAATGATATACATATTTGAAAATTTTTAAATTAGAGTGCAACTTAGTGACTTGATTTAATATGTTTATGAACGTGAAATTCGGTAACGCCTCAAGCCATATCCCAGTGTCAGATACGAATGAGGGGTGTTACATTTAGTGGTATCAAAGCTACGGTTTAGTCAGTTCTAGGACTACCGTAGAGAGTATTGAGGTTTTCTATACATGACATTATTCGAATACTGATAGTGTGACGTCTCCTAACTGTTTAAATTGTTTTGAATATAGTAAATGTCTTCCAATCAAGCACAAGATGAGTCCGAGGGAGCCAAGAGCCATGCTCCAGCTTCCGTACAATGAGCTATATCTAGTAGTATTAGAAGGCTTATGTCTGAAGGCCGGGAAGAGGCCCAAGCTGCCTTCTTTGATATGATGGACGAATGATTTGGGGATTACCTGAGGAATCGCCCCAACATACCAAGACCTCTCCTGCCCCCTAACCAACTTGATGAGGATGTGCCACGAGGTATGGCACCGGTAAGAATTGGTAAAGCCCCGGTTGATAAGCTTAGAGAGTATGGGGCTGAGGAATTTAGAGCTAAAGTTGATGATGATGCTGAAATAGCCGATTTTTTTCTTGAGAACACTACACGGGTGTTAGACGATTTGTTGTGCACACCTAAAGAGTGTTTGAAGTGTGTCGTATCCCTCCCGAAAGATATGCGTATCATTGGTGGCAGACTGTATCCTCGGTAGTGCCGAAGGAAAATATCACTTGGGATTTCTTCCAAGCAGAGTTTAGGAAGAAATACATTAGCCAACGGTTTTTAGACTTGAAGCGAAAGAAGTTCCTGGAACTCAAACTAGGGAACAAGATTGTAGCAGAATACAAATGAAAGTTCGTGAGGCTAAGTTAGTACGCAATTGAATGGGTCCAAATTGAGTCGAAAATGTGTAAACGCTTCTAGGAAGGTCAGAATTAGGGAATTAAGTTGTTGATTGGGATCTTGGAAATATGGAGTTTGCCGCATTGGCTAGTAGGGCCAAGAAGGCCGGAGAGCTTAACAATGAAAGAAAGCAAGCAAAGAGAGAAGCTCGAGTTGAGAGCAAGAGGTCTAGTGGTAAAACACTCTCGTTTCGCACAAAGAAATCAAGGAGCCAGCATGAACGCTCCATTTCATAAGTAGGATATTTTGGTAGAGCGAGAAGCTCTAAACAACGAAGCCAAAAGTCTTCCTCCCTGATGGTAACTAGTGTGGGGAGTGTAGATGATCAAAAGCCAAAGTGTAAGAATTGCAACAAATTTCACTATGGAGAATGTCGAGTGAAGAGTGGTGCATATTTCAGATGTGGATCTCTTGACCACTTTCTCAGGGACTGCCCAGAGCGAGTCGAGAAAGAAGTGGAAGTAGCCTCGAAGTCGAGTACCCCTATTTCACGAGGTAGACTTCCGAGATATCCTGGAAGTGCCAGTGGTAGTCGAGTTGCAACTAAAGACACTGCAAAACTAGAGGCTTGATCCCCAGTAAGAACATATGCGATACGCGCCTAAGAGGAAGCCTCTGCTCCTGATGTTATCACGGGTACTTTTTCTCTTTTTGGTATATGTGATATTGCCTTAATTGACCCGAGGTCGATGCATTCATACATTTGCATGAGCTTGGTATCTAGAATGAACATACTCATTGAGCCTACGGAATTTATTATTAAAGTGTCGAACCCACTAGGCAGATCAGTCACGGTTGATAAAGTCTGTAAGAATTGTCCTTTGACGATTCAGGGTCATTGTTTTCCAGCTAATCTTATGTTGTTACCATTTTATGAATTTGATGTAATTGTAAATTATGGTAGTAAGTATATTAAATTGAAATGCCCAGATGGTGAGATTCTATGGGTTGATTCAAGAGAGTTGGGTATGCCACTGGTTGTGATCACGTCAATGGTTGCTTAGAGATATATGAGAAAAGGGTATGAAGCCTACCTTGCAATTGTATTGAACACTAAGTAAACAGGGTTGAAGATTGAGTCTGTGCCTATAGTATGTTGATACGTGATATTCGTGATGGGTTTTAAAGATTTATGAATGAATCGTTCTTGAGACTAACTTATTATCATGATTAAGGCAAGTGTACCTATCGAACAGTAGTATAGTTCAGCAAGATCGGATTGTCGAACCCAAAGGAACCACGAGTACTAGTATTTACTTCCTTTTTATTATCTAGCCTAAAAATTAAGAGGTTTGGTTATCTAAACTAATTACTAAACTAAGAATGCACAAAAATAAGATTTGGGAAAATACTTTTGGGAAAATTCGATTGATTAAGACAATACCTAAGGAAAAATCCACCTAGACTTCACTTGTTATTTGACTCTGAATCAGACGATTTATTCAATTGACTTCATCCGTAGAAATCCCTAAGTTATATTATTATCTTTCTTGAGACTAATAACATCTAACCCTCTAAATGTAACACCCCAACCCCGGCCCAGACGTTATGGCCAGATTCGACGTGTCACATTAAAGTGTTTTAGCGAAAACTGTGTTTTCATTGAAAACCCTTCTTAAAATAAAAGAAAATCTTAATTATAAAAAAAAACTCCATTCAATCACTTGTTCAAACATATGATTTGATGGAAATAAGTCACTTTAAAAATTTAGTTGCGGAAACGTAGAAAAGACATACTATAGTTTAAGAAACCATGTTCAACTTCTTATAATTACATCATATAAAAATAATAATCCAAATAATAACAAAATGGAAGGCCTTATTACAATCCAGTCTGTAGTCACTTAATAATTAGAGACTTATATGTTTTAAAATGAAAAAAAACAAGTCTAAATTTTCTTGCTAGCTGGCCACCTCGAGTCCTTCCAAACATCGAACCTCCTACTGAGCATCACCTGAAAATAAAATAAAAGTGGGGGTGAGTTTTCGCAAACTCAGTGTGTACAACCCTCAAAGAAAAGCAAGCATTCAAAAATCATCATAAATCAAACATGCAATGCAATCCCATCCCAATAATCCATCCGCTAAATATTGACCCACCCAACCGACACATCAATGGTAGCCCGGTTGCGGAACTACCTTCATTTACATATTGGGCTTAAAAGCCGTCAGTGGATCCACGATTGTCAAGCAACCATGCGATCCTCATATACTTCCTCCGTTCCATAATTCCCAACCCATATACAACCTAAGCAGAATATCATATGTATGCAGAAGATTTGCATGTCACATCCATAAAACTTACATTCAACACCTAGGGGTATTTTGGTCATTTTCGCCCTTAGGGGCATTTCGGTAATTTTTCTCTTTAATACAGTTTCCACTTACCTCGGACCGTTAACAAATCCCTTGAGCTAAGATGAATGAATACTATGCACCAGGTAGGATTCCAGAGAAGAGGAGGTGAGTCATTAAGACCGCTTAAGTACCAAGCTCTCCCTAGATCCAATCCTAGACATGCGTATACCCGTTGCCATACCTTAACCCTATGACTTGTCCATGGTCGCAATATATTAATTAATTTTTATGTAGTTATCATATACTAGGCCCAAAACCCCTACATACATGCATATGGCCCACTTGGCCCAATCTCATTTATATGGCCCATCAGGCCCAATTCACATTTATATGGCCCATGAGGCCCAAATTAGGGGCATGCCGGTAAATTTTCTCTTTAATACAGTTTTCACTTACCTCGGCCCGTTAACAAATCCCATGAGCTAAGATGAATGAATACTATGCACCAGGTAGGATTCCAGAGAAGAGGAGGTGAGTCATTAAGACCGCTTACGTACCAAGCTTTCCCTAGATCCAATCCTAGACATGCATATACCCATTGCCACACCTTAACCCTATGACTTGTCCACAGTCGCAATATATTAATTAAGTTTTATGTAGTTATCATATACTAGGCCCAAAACCCCTACCTACATGCATATGGCCCACTTGGCCCAATCTCACTTGTATGGCCCATCAGGCCCAATTTACATTTATATGGCCCATCAAGCCAAATTCATATTCATATGGCCCATTAGGCCCAAATCACCTTTATATGGCCCGTTAGGCCCAAATCACCTTATGTTCATGCTCACACACAAATTTTCTATCACATAGCATCAATTATCAGATTTTGCCCATTATGGGCCCAACAGCCCATCGGGCCCCTTAAGTCTATTCTGGCCCGGTTGGCCAGATCACAGCCGAAGTCCATGGAATCGCCCATAGGCTTTAGAAAACCTATCAGTTTCCTCATCACGAGTGTTCACGCACTCATAAGACTACAGCAGCCAAACTTTCGGCTTTTCGGCATTTCGGCTTTTGCCGATCTACTTGTGTGTGTAATGAATGTACACACTTGGTAAGCAAGCGTGCTGCGATTCCCTTAGTCACCAACCTCCAAATGATATCACCCTTCAATTAATCACATGCTTAATACATATCTTTACTAAAATCGAAATCTCACCTTAACCTTACCTTGTGCGATAAGTATAACAGCCCCTTTTTAAATTACTAACCACGATCAACTCCTAGATCTGCACCAATCTCAACTATTAAAACCAGAATAATAGGTGACTCGTATCCAACATAAGTCCCCTTACCTTAACTATGAACATTCGGCCACCTTAGCCAATGCGAGAGGAATACTTACCAAAACGGCAAACACCTAAAGAGCAATTTCGACAGAGAGCTAAGATCCGAGATGTGATACTAATTCCCTACCACAGTTGATTAGAAAGAGTTAGGAAAGAACAGCGTAATAGATTCTTAGCAAAACCGATTGGAAGAATAAACACTTACACTAGATTCGGTCGACGAGTATTTGGTCCTTAGAAGATTTGGCTTTTCGGCTTTCAAACTTAGTATGGTGAATAAGGGTTATTTGGTACAGATTAAAAAAGAAGAGTAGAAGAAGGAATCGGCTAAGCGAAATAAAGAAAATTGCATAGAGAAAGAATAGAAATCGGCACAAAGAAAAGAGAGTAAAACAAAAGCATTTTTGACTTTTAGGGAAAAGGGTTTCTGGTAACAAGGTGAAGGAATTTCAACATTAGCCCGGCAAGCCTACATTCGACACTTATTTATAGCCCCTATAGTTGAATTGCCTGGCCCTCAATTCCCCATTTGGCTCTATCTCTTCCCCCTTCTCATCTCCTCGTTTTTCTTTCTGATAACCCCTTGATCCTTTCCTTAATTTTCTCTTTTGAACACTCCCCTTGGAGGCCATCTTCACGCCACTTCCAACCTTCTACAAGGCCAAAATTAAACTTCTAAAAACATTAAGCTAGGATTTGAACCTTGGATTTCCTTCCTAGCTACTATTTTCCGGTTAAGTGTGTGATTGAAATACTATAGTTAAACTACTTGGATTTCCTTAATGAAGACTCCCCTAAATTATTTTTTTTTCTTTTGTGCTTAGCAATTTTGGTTAAGTGTTAATTATGCGATAGTAGGTCTTGGTAAAGGTTTGAGTTCGAATCTAGGGGTAGAAGAAATTATAGTTTAATAATTAAAAGGACCTTGTTGGCAAGTAGTTGGGCTTTTAAATAAAGATAAGGGAAAATGGCATCAAAAAGCCTTGTGGAAGAGTGGCTAAGTGACGCCACTTAGAGTGTAGAGAGGTTGCTTTAGTAGCTAGCAAGGGGATCCAAGGTTCAAATCCTAGCTTAATGTTTTTAGAAGTTTAATTTTGGACTTCTAGAAGGTTGGAAGTGGCATGAAGATGGACTCCAAGGGGAGTGTTCAGAAGAGAAAATTAAGGAAAGGATCAAGGGGTTATCAAGGAGAAAAACGAGGAGATGAGAAGGGGGAAGAGATAGAGCCGAATGGGGAATTGAGGGCCAAAAAATTCGGCTATAGGGGTTATAAATAAGTGCCGAATGCAGGCTTGCTAGGCTAATGCCGAAATTCTTTCACCCTGTTACTGGAAACCCTTTTCCCTAAAAGTTGAAAACCCTTTTGTTTTACTCTCTTTTTTTGTGCCGATTTTTATTCTTTCTCTATGCAATTTTCTTTGTTTTGCTTAGCCGATTCCTTCTTCTACTCTTCTTCTTTAATCTGTACTAAATAAACCTTATTCACCATACTAAGTTTGAAAGCCGAAAAGCCGAATCTTCAAAGGGCCAAATACTCTTTCACCGAATCTAGTGTAAGTGTTTGTTCTTCCAATTGATTTTACTAAGAATCTATATGTTTTCCTTTCCTCACTCTTTCTAATCAACTGTGGTAGGGAATTAGTATCGGATCTTGGATCTTAGCTCTCTCCCGAAATTGCTCTTTATGTGTTTGTCGTTTTGGTAAGTATTCCTCTCCCATTGGCTAAGGTGGCCGAATGTTCATAGTTAAGGTAAGGGGACTTGTGTTGGATACGAGTCACCTATTATTCTGGTTTTAATAGTTAAGATTGGAGCAGATCTAGGAGTTGTTCGTGGTTAGTCATTTTAGAAGGGGCTGTTATATTTATCGCGCAAGGTAAGGTTAATATGAGGTTTCAGTTTTAGTAAAGATATTTATTAAGCATGCGATTAATTAAAGGGTGATATTGTTTGTAGGTTGGTTATTAAGGGAATCGCAACACGCTTGCTTACCAGGTGTGTACATTCACTGTGCACACAAGTTGATAGACAAAAGTCGAAATGCCGAAATGCCAAAAAGCTAAAATTTTGGTTGCGGTAGTCTTGCGAGTGCGCGAACATTCGTGAGGAGGAAACCGATAGGTTGTCTAAGGCTTATGGACGATTCCATGCACTTGGGCTATGATCTGGCCAACTGGGCCAGAATAGGCTTAATGGGCCCGATGGGCTATTGGGCCCATAATGGGCAAAATCTGATAATTGATGCTATATGATAGAAAATTTGTGTGTGAGCATGAACATAAGGTGATTTGGGCCTAACGGGCCATATAAAGGTGATTTGGGCCTAATGGGCCATAAGAATATGAATTGGGCTTGATAGGCCATATGAATGTGAATTGGGCCTGATGGGCCATATAAATGAGATTGGACCAAGTGGGCCATATGCAAGTAGGTAGGGGTTTTGGGCCTAGTATATGATAACTACATAAAACTTAATTAATATATTGCGACTGTGGACAAGTCATAGGGTTAAGGTGTGGCAATGGGTATATGCATGTCTAGGATTGGATCTAGGGAGAGCTTGGTACTTAAGTGTGTTAATGACTCACCTCTTCTTCCCTGGAATCCTACCTGGTGCATAGTATTCGTTCATCTTAGCTCGCAAGATTTGTTAACAGGCCGAGGTAAGTGAAAATCGTATTAAAGAGAAAAATTACTGAAATGCCCCTAAGGGCAGAAATGACCAAAATACCCCTAGGTGTTGAATGTGTAACACCCCGAACCCGAGACCGTCACTGGAGTCGAACACGAGGTGTTAACAGACTTTAAAAATTTTCCAGACATTGTCAATCTGCGTAATAGTCGCTTTAAAAATCATATCTTGAGTTCAGAAACTCGGAATCCAGTTCCGTAAATTTTCCCTGAAACTAGACTCATATGCTCATCTAAATATTTTTTTCTAGAATTTTTGGTTGGGCCAATTAGTACAGTTTATTAGTCAAAATCTCCCATGTTACAGGGATTGATTACACTGACCTTTGCGCATTACGACTTGGATATCTCCCTGTACAGGGCTTCAATACTGATGCCGTTTGTTTCTATAGAATTTAGACTCAAAGAGGAATCTATACATATATGGCTTGACTCCTAATTGTCTCTGGTTAATTTGTAATGAATTTCCGAAGTCGGAACAGGAAATCCAGAAACCGTTCTGGCCCTGTCTCACGAGAACCTGAATATCTCTTAACATACTGTCCGTATGATTGTTTCGTTACTTTCCTATGAAAATAGATTCATCAAGGTTCGTTTACATAATTTATTCACTATTTAATTCCATTCCTACTATTTTTAGTGATTTTCCAAATCTATATCACTGCGGCTGTCAGCATCTGCCTTTAAGGTAGACTTTACCTATTTCATGGTTTCCATGATTCAACTAGCCCTTTTTGCATAAATAGCACAATTTATGATAGTGATTAACCATTCCCATGGCCAATCCTTGTCAAGAATATCCTCACCAAATGATTATAACATTATACTCAAACAAATATAAGCCATTTTCGCATGGCTATCCAAAATTATACAAGTCCAAAGGGTCCATGACCCACAACAAACGGGTAGTCCTATACATGCCATTTCGAAGTTCAACCAAAATTGTACCAAAAGGGGGGGCTTTGATAGTGTGGGCGACTTCGACTTCAAAATCTCGAGTCCGATAGCTGGAGAACCAAAATCTATAAAATAGAGGATCAAAGAAACGGAGTAGGCAATTTATGCTTAGTAAGTTTTGAGCAAGGAATTCCAGCACAACAAAAGTATAGCATTCATGTAGCTAAACGGATAATTTCATATGCACAATTTTTCAATATCATACTTGCTTCACATTACCAACCCTTATGTACATACACGAAAGATCAACTTAGCCAAAGGCCGGTAGCTCGTTTATCAACTGAGCGAATACTTATTTGTAAGGGCTCAACTAAATTCAAGCACATACGAAACATACCTCAATGTTGGGATGTTTCTAGAGTATTTACTGAAATTTTTACAGCAAGATCATTCATTCCCAAATCACGTACCTTCGGAATTTAACCGGATATAGCTACTCGTTCAAATGCCTTCGGGACATAGCCCGGTTATAGTAACTCGCACAATTGCCTTCGGGACTTAACCCGGATTTAGTAACTCGCACAAATGCCTTCGGGCTTAGCCCGGAATTAGTATCTCGCACAAATGCCTTCGGATCTTAGTCCGGATATGGTCACTTAGCACAAAGCCTTCGGGACTTAGCCCGGACATCATTCAAATAACCATGCACATTTAACAATAAATCATGGCACATTCGTATTTTGTTTTCGTTAGCAAAACTCAAACACAAGACATTTATCATTCTTGCAAATTCGGCTCAATAGCCACACAAAGAGCATGATTTTAATTTGCTTAAAACATGATCTAATCACATCATAATTTAAGCTCTTTTACTCAAGAACTTACCTCGGATGTTGTCGAACGATTCCGATAGCTAGTCGACCACTTTTTCCTTCCCTTTATCGGATTTAGTTTCCCTTTGCTCTTGAGCTTAATTAAACAAATAAATTGATTTAATCATTTGAGCATCGAAAAGAGGAACACAAGGCACTTAGCCCATATTTATACATTAGACATTAAAGTCACATATGTACGGAATCATGAATCAAACTCAACATTTTAGCTAATTTTTCCCCCTTGGCCGAATATGCATGTCTATTTTGGGGCCGATTTCAACACTTAATACATTCTACAAGTATGGTCACTTGTATTGACTAAACACCCTTTTGTTTCAAGTTCAAAACTTGGCTAATACACACATATATACACTAGTAAAGCATCGTCTCCCTTTCCATCAATTTAACACATGCATTACTCATTAATATACAAAAATTATATTCGGCCTTAGCACACAACTTGCTAGCCGATTCTTCTCCATCTAGCAACCAATGCACATATGTGCTCACTCAAAAATGCTAAAAGAAGATTCAAGAATCATCAATCCACCATCACATGCATCATTACAAAGCTTTACACTTAGCATGCAAATGACATCAACACAAATCCATCTTAGCCGAAACTTAACTCATCTTCATGCCTCATCACCACAACATCAAACATCAACCAAGAATGATGCATCCATGGCCGAGTGTCATTTCCATCACATAGCAAGATTTAGACCATGGGCTAGGTAGAACTCAAGCTAACAACTAAAACATGCATGCATCTCATGGAACATCATCAAACATACCTTAGCCTAGTTACATGCATGGCCGAACCTCTTCAACTTTCTTCTTCCTCCCTCCTTAAAATTTTTGGCCAAGGATGAACCAAAGGATGAACACCTTTTTTTTTGTTTTTCTTTCTAGTTTCGGCAAAATGGGGGGGGGGGAGAAACAACCACACACTTTTTTTTGTTTTCATCATATTTCCTTTCATTATTTAATTTCCATGCTCATTATTTTATTTTTTTCCACCCATGATGCACCAACCCAACATGTCTATGACATGTCTTGCCCATCACACTTGGTCTACCATGCTTGTCATGGCCGGCCACTACTAATAGGGGGGAATTGACATGCAAGTCCCCCCTTTTTCAACATGCACTAATAGGCCCTTATGCTTTGACCTATCACATTTCAAAATTTTCTCACATAAGTCCTATTGACTAAATTCACATGCAATCGACTAAATCGAAGCTTGAAATTTTCACACATTCATAATTACATATTCTAGACAATAAATATCACATTCAAACATTTCGGTGACTCGGTTTAGCGGTCCCGAAACCACTTCCCGACTAGGGTCAATTTTGGGCTGTCACAACTCTCCCCCACTTAAGAAATTTTCGTCCCCGAAAATCTTACCGGTAAATAGGTTTGGGTATCGTTTTTTCATCGATCTCTCGGTTTCCCAAGTACCTTCCTCGATCCCGTGTTTGAGCCATAACACCTTAACTAACGGAACCCTTTTGTTTCGCAACTCTTTCACTTCACGAGCTAGGATACGAATCGGTTCTTCTTCATAACTCAAGTCAGATTGAATTTCAACTTCTGAGGGATTAATCACATGTGACGGATCGGATCTATAACGTCGAAGCATCGAAACATGAAAGACATCGTGAATCTTTTCAAGTTCAAGGGGCAAAATCAATCTATACGCAACCGGACCAACTCGTTCGAAGATTTCGTACGGCCCAATGAATCTCGGGCTCAACTTGCCCTTACGGCCAAATCTGAGTACCTTTTTCCAAGGCAAAACTTTAAGAAACACTTTATCTCCCACCTGATATTCAATGTCTTTTCGTTTCAAATCCGCATACGATTTTTGACGATCTGTGGCTGCTTTCAGACTTTCACGGATTACCTTTACTTTCTGTTCGACATCTTTAATCAAATCAACTCCGAAAATTTTACTTTCACCGAGCTCGGTCCAAAACAATGGTGTACGGCATTTACGACCGTACAAAGCCTCGTAAGGTGCCATCTTAATACTTGATTGAAAACTATTGTTGTAAGCGAATTCAATCAAAGGTAAATACCGTTCCCATGAACTACTGAACTCGAGGATGCAACATCTCAACATATCCTCAAGTATCTGAATTATCCGCTCAGATTGACCATCAGTTTGGGGGTGAAAAGCAGTGCTAAAATGCAGCTTGGTACCCAAAGCTTCTTGCAATTTCCTCCAAAATCGCGAGGTGAATCTCGGATCTCTATCCGACACGATAGAATAGGTACCCCGTGTAATCTCACAATCTGAGAAACATACAATTCGGCTAGTTTATCCAATGAAAAATTCGTACGCACGGGGATAAAGTGAGTCGACTTAGTCAGTCTATCAACAACAACCCAAATCGCATCTTTCTTACTTGCTGACAATGGCAGTCTGGACATAAAGTCCATTGTGACTTGATCCCATTTCCACTTGGGTATCATGATCGGCTGAAGTAATCCTGAAGGCACTTGATGTTCTGCTTTCACTTGTTGACATATTAAACATCTCGAAACAAAGTCGGAGATGTCTCGTTTCATACCATGCCACCAAAACCAACGTTTCAAATCGTTGTACATTTTCGTACTCCCCGGGTGAATTGACATTCGGCTACAATGGGCTTCGTTCAGAATCATCGAAATGAGTTCCGAATTCCTTGGAACAGACAAACGACTTCTGAACCTCAAACAATCATCATCATCAATTTGAAACTCCGATTCCTTGTTTGGAGCACAATCAGCCCGTTTTGCAACCAATTCATCATCAACTTTCTGGGCTTCACGAATTTCATGAATCAATAATGGTTTGGCTTTTAATTCAGCTACTAACACATTGTCGGGTAGAACAGACAAGTGCACATTCATCGCTCGTAAAGCAAACAATGATTTCTGGCTTAAGGCGTCCGCAACAACATTAGCCTTTCCCGGGTGGTAATCAATGACAAGCTCGTAATCTTTCAACAACTCAAGCCAACGTCTTTGTCGCAGATTTAAGTCTCTTTGAGTCATCAAATATTTGAGACTTTTGTGATCCGAAAATACATGGCACTTTTCACCAAATAAGTAATGTCGCCATATTTTTAAAGCAAATACGATGGCAGCTAGTTCAAGATCATGGGTCAGATAATTTTTCTCATGTGGCTTTAATTGTCTCGACGCATAGGCCACCACTCGACCTTCTTGCATCAATACGCAACCCAACCCAAGTAGGGATGCGTCACTATAAATGACAAACTCTTTGCCTGATTCGGGTTGCACTAAAATTGGAGCTTCAGTCAAATAAGTTTTTAGTTGATCAAAACTTTTCTGACATTTCTCCGTCCATTCGAACTTAACATCCTTTTGAAGTAGCTTCGTCATTGGTGTGGCTATCATCGAGAAACCTTTGACAAATCGTCGGTAATAACCGGCGAGCCCCAGGAAGCTCCGAACTTCGGTAATATTTCTTGGAGGCTTCCAGTTAAGTATGGCTAAAATTTTGCTCGGGTCAACTCGAATACCCGATGCGGATACCACATGACCCAAGAAGCTAACCTCTCTTAACCAGAACTCACACTTACTGAACTTAGCATATAACTGCTTATCTCGCAAAATTTGCAACACTAGTCTCAGGTGCTCAGCATGTTCGGTCTCATCTCTTGAATAGACCAAGATGTCATCAATGAACACAACTACGAACCGATCCAAATATGGTCTGAAGATCCGATTCATCAAATCCATAAATACCGCAGGGGCATTAGTGAGCCCAAACGGCATCACTAAGAACTCGTAGTGACCATATCTCGTTCTGAAGGCAGTTTTGGGTATGTCCGAATCTCGAATTTGCAACTGATAATACCCCGATCTCAAATCTATTTTTGAGAACACTGAGGCTCCCTTCAGTTGGTCGAACAAATCATCGATACGCGGTAACGGATATTTGTTCTTTATCATCACTTTATTCAGTTGACGATAGTCAATGCACAACCTCATGGTTCCGTCCTTCTTTTTCACGAACAATACTGGTGCACCCCAAGGTGAGAAACTTGGTCGAGCAAAACCTCTATCCGTCAATTCTTGCAACTGAGCTTTCAACTCTTTTAACTTGGTTGGTGCCATACGATACGGAGCCATCGAAATCGGCGTAGTCCCAGGTACAAGCTCAATACCAAACTCTATCTCCCGAACAGGTGGTAAACCCGGTAATTCTTCAGGAAAAACATCCGGGTATTCACAAACCACCGGCACAGATTCGGGTTTCTTTTCTAATTCTTTGTCATCAAGTACATACGCAAGGTATGCTTCGCACCCTTTTCTTACATATTTCTGGGCCAACATTGAGGATATTACAGCTGGCAACCCCTTTAAGTCCGTAGACTCAACTCGAATTATCTCGTTATTTGCGCACCTCAAATCAATAGTCTTGCTTTTCCAGTTCACAACTGCATCATGCGCGGTCAACCAATCCAACCCGAGAATAACATCAAATTCATCAAACGGCAAAAGCATCAAGTTCGCCGGAAAACAGGAACCTCAATTACTAGGGGACATTTCTTACACACTTTGTCGACAAGCACGTAACGACCCAAGGGATTTGACACCCGAATTACGAACTCAGTAGACTCAATAGGTAAAGTCTTACTGGATGCTAAGGTTTCACATATGTAAGAATGAGTAGAACCGGGGTCAATCAAAGCAATTACATTAGTATCAAAGAGAGTAAAAGTACCGGTAATAACATCAGGCGAAGAAGCATCCTCGCGGGCACGTATAGCATAAGCTCTACCGGTAATCTTTAATGAAGTGGTCAACTGATCCGCACTTGTAACAGGAGCGGTCAGGGAATCTACAACTCCCTGCATGCCATTTACCGCAATATCGACATTTCGTTCTGTCTCGACGTTCATTCCCAACACTGGCGACCGAAGTGCCTCGTGTACCCACAGGGGGTCGATAACGATCTCGTCTAAAAGGGCCCGAAGTGCCTCTAGACCGGCCCACATCATCTCGAAATTTCTTCGATGCCTGTTGAAGAGACTTTCCCGAAGATCTTTTATGAAACTCTCCAGTTCCCACATTAACTTTTTTTTTCTTTTCTAAGCTCTTCGGCTTTACAAGCTCGCTCGACAAGTACTACGAACTCTCGTATTTCAAGAATGCCAACGAACATTTTTATATCTTCATTCAACCCATCCTCGAAGCATTTACACATGATAGCCTCAGACGAAACACATTCCCGAGCGTATCTACTGAGTCTAACAAAATTTCGCTCGTAATCAGTAACCGACATAGAACCTTGCTTAAGCTCTAGAAATTCCTTCCGTTTTTGATCAACAAATCTCTGACTGATATACTTTTTCCGAAACTCAGTTTGGAAAAACTCCCAAGTTACTTGCTCTCGGGGCACAACAGAAGTCAGAGTACTCCACCAATAGTAGGCAGAATCGCGTAGCAAGGAGATAGTACACTTTAGGCATTCATCGGGTGTACAAGATAGCTCATCGAGTACCCGGATAGTGTTGTCCAACCAAAATTCAGCTTGCTCGGCATCGTCGCTATCCGTAGCTTTAAATTCAGTAGCCCCATGTTTTCGGATTCTATCAACTGGGGGCTTATTTGACCTTATTTGGTCAGTTACCGGAGGTATTGTAGGTGCGGGGTTGTATTAGTCGGGAAGGGAGGTTGTGGAATAGCCGTATTAGTTCGAATGTATTGGTTGAACCAATCATTCATCACGCTATAGAAAGCTTGTCTAGCTTCATCATTCGGGTTACTAGCATTAGGTTGAGAGTCCACCGGCGCTGTCCCTTGTGCGGGAGCAGGCGCTACACTCTCAAGATCATCAGCTACCGCTCGGTCGGGATCGGGTTCCATTACTATAAATAAACACATTTACAATTGTCAGAAATCACCAAACTATCAAATAATCACATAAAATGGCATGTATAGCTAGACCCAACGCATTACGGTAGTCCTAGAATCGACTAAACCATAGCTCTAATACCAATCAAATGTAACACCCCGAACCCGAGACCGTCACCGGAGTCGAACACGAGGTGTTAACAGACTTTAAAAATTTTCCAGACACTGCCAATCTGCGTAACAGTCGCTTTAAAAATCATATCTTGAGTTCAGAAACTCGGAATCCAGTTCCGTAACTTTTCCCTGAAACTAGACTCATATGCCCATCTACATATTTTTTCTAGAATTTTTGGTTGGGCCAATTAGTACAGTTTATTAGTCAAAGTCTTCTATGTTACAGGGATTGACTACACTGACCTTTGCGCATTACGACTTGGATATCTCCCTGTACAGGGCTTCAATACTGATGCCGTTTGTTTCTATAGAAACTAGACTCAAAGAGGAATCTATACATATATGGCTTGACTCCTAATTGTCTCTGGTTAATTTGTAATGAATTTACAAATTTGGAACAGGAAATCCAGAAACCGTTCTGGCCCTGTCTCACGAGAACCTGAATATCTCTTAACATACTGTTCGTATGATTGTTTCGTTACTTTCCTATGAAAACAGATTCATCAAGGTTCGTTTACATAATTTATTCACTATTTAATTCCATTCCTACTATTTTTAGTGATTTTCCAAATCTACATCACTGCTGCTGTCAGCATCTGCCTTTAAGGTAGACTTTACCTATTTCATGGTTTCCATGATTCAACTAGCCCTTTTTGCATAAATAGCACAATTTATGATAGTGATTAACCATTCCCATGGCCAATCCTTGTCAAGCATATCCTCACCAAATGATTATAACATTATACTCAAACACATATAAGCCATTTTCGCATGGCTATCCAAAATTATACAAGTCCAAAGGGTCCATGGCCCACAACAAACGGGTAGTCCTATACATGCCATTTCGAAGTTCAACCAAAATTGTACCAAAAGGGGGGGCTTTGATAGTGTGGGCGACTTCGACTTCAAAATCCCGAGTCCGATAGCTGGAGAACCAAAATCTATAAAATAGAGGATCAAAGAAACGGAGTAAGCAATTTATGCTTAGTAAGTTTTGAGCAAGGAATTCCAGCACAACAAAAGTATAGCATTCATGTAGCTAAACGGATAATTTCATATGCACAATTTTTCAATATCATACTTGCTTCACATTACCAACCCTTATGTACATACACGAAAGATCAACTTAGCCAAAGGCCGGTAGCTCGTTTATCAACTGAGCGAATACTTATTTGTAAGGGCTCAACTAAATTCAAGCACATACGAAACATACCTCAATGTTGGGATGTTTCTAGAGTATTTACTGAAATTTTTACAGCAAGATCATTCATTCCCAAATCACGTACCTTCGGAATTTAACCGGATATAGCTACTCGTTCAAATGCCTTCGGGACATAGCCCGGTTATAGTAACTCGGACAATTGCCTTTGGGACTTAACCCGGATTTAGTAACTTGTACAAATGCCTTTGGGCTTAGCCCGGAATTAGTATCTCGCACAAATGCCTTCGGATCTTAGTCCGGATATGGTCACTTAGCACAAAGCCTTCGGGACTTAGCCCGGACATCATTCAAATAACCATGCACATTTAACAATAAATCATGGCACATTCGTATTTCGTTTTCGTTAGCAAAACTCAAACACAAGACATTTATCATTCTTGCAAATTCGGCTCAATAGCCACACAAAGAGCATGATTTTAATTTGCTTAAAACATGATCTAATCACATCATAATTTAAGCTCTTTTACTCAAGAACTTACCTCGGATGTTGTCGAACGATTCCGATAGCTATTCGACCACTTTTTCCTTCCCTTTATCGGATTTAGTTTCCCTTTGCTCTTGAGCTTAATTAAACAAATAAATTGATTTAATCATTTGAGCATCGAAAAGAGGAACACAAGGCACTTAGCCCATATTTATACATTAGACATTAAAGTCACATATGTACAGAATCATGAATCAAACTCAACATTTTAGCTAATTTTTCCCCCTTGGCCGAATATGCATGTCTATTTTGGGGCCGATTTCAACACTTAATACATTCTACAAGTATGGTCACTTGTATTGACTAAACACCCTTTTGTTTCAAGTTCAAAACTTGGCTAATACACACATATATACACTAGTAAAGCATCCTCTCCCTTTCCATCAATTTAACACATGCATTACTCATTAATATACAAAAATTATATTCGGCCTTAGCACACAACTTGCTAGCCGATTCTTCTCTATCTAGCAACCAATGCACATATGTGCTCACTCAAAAATGCTAAAAGAAGATTCAAGAATCATCAATCCACCATCACATGCATCATTACAAAGCTTTACACTTAGCATGCAAATGACATCAACACAAATCCATCTTAGCCGAAACTTAACTCATCTTCATGCCTCATCACCACAACATCAAACATCAACCAAGAATGATGCATCCATGGCCGAGTGTCATTTCCATCACATAGCAAGATTTAGACCATGGGCTAGGTAGAACTCAAGCTAACAACTAAAACATGCATGCATCTCATGGAACATCATCAAACATACCTTAGCCTAGTTACATGCATGGCCGAACCTCTTCAACCTTTCTTCTTCCTTCCTCCTAAAAATTTTTGGCCAAGGATGAACCAAAGGATGAACACCTTTTTTTTTGTTTTTCTTTATAGTTTCGGCAAAATGGGGGGGGGGAGAAACAACCACACACTTTTTTTTGTTTTCATCATATTTCCTTTCATTATTTAATTTCCATGCTCATTATTTTATTTTTTTCCACCCATGATGCACCAACCCAACATGTCTATGACATGTCTTGCCCATCACACTTGGTCTACCATGCTTGTCATGGCCGGCCACTACTAATAGGGGGGGAATTGACATGCAAGTCCCCCCTTTTTCAACATGCACTAATAGGCCCTTATGCTTTGACCTATCACATTTCAAAATTTTCTCACATAAGTCCTATTGACTAAATTCACATGCAATCGACTAAATCGAAACTTGAAATTTTCACACATTCATAATTACATATTCTAGACAATAAATATCACATTCAAACATTTCGGTGACTCGGTTTAGCGGTCCCGAAACCACTTCCCGACTAGGGTCAATTTTGGGCTGTCACAGAATGTAAGTTTTATGGATGTGACACGCATATCTGCTGCATACATATGATAATCTACTTAGGTTGCATATAGGTTGGGAATTATGGAACAAAGGAAGTATATGAGGATCGCATGGTTGCTTGACAATCATGGATCCACCGATGGCTTTTAAGCCCAATATGTAAATGAAGGTAGTTTCGCAACCGGGCTACCATTAATGTGTCGGTTGGGTGGGTCGATATTTATATCCCCACATGATGTGACGGAGGACGGAGCTAGTGTGGAACGGATGGATTATTGGGATGGAATTGCGTTGCATGTTTGATGTATGATGATTTTTGAATGCTTGTTTTTCGTTGAGGGTTGTACACACTGAGTTTGCGAAAACTCACCCCCTCTATTATTAAGTGACTACAGACTGGATTGTAATAAGGCCTTCCATTTTATTATTATTTGGATTATTATTTTTATGTGATGTAATTATAAGGAGTTGAACATGGTTTCTTAAACTATAGTATGTCTTTTCTACGGTTCTACAACTATTTTTTTAAGGTGACTTATTTTTATCAAATCATATGTTTTGAACAAGCGATTATAAGGAGTTTTTTTTTGATAATTAATATTTTCTTTTATTTTAAGAAGGGTTTTCAATGAAAACACGGTTTTCGCTAAAACACTTCAATGTGACACACCAGATACGGCCATAGCGACCGGGCTGGGTTTGGGGTGTTACAATTTAAATCTCTTTCTAAATAACACCCTAGAATTGCATTAACTCAATCTATGGATTCCCTTCTTAGGTTTCACCTTCATCTGGCAAATTCTTATCACCCTACCTCTTAATTATGAAAAATTTACTCTTAGACAGGGTTTATTCCTCCTCTGAATAAGAGCTTAACTTGAATCAATATCCTGGAATATCAAAACAAGGATTAAGAACACATAATTTAGAACAAGTTAAATATTTATCATACAATTCAGATAATAATAACAAGATCCGTCTTAGGTTTCATTCCCCTTAGGTATTTAGGGGGTTTAGTTCATACTTATGAAGGAAAACATCTCAAAAGCATAAAGATAACAAAACATAAGAAAACCCAAAACTCCTGAAGGAACTTGAAGGGAGATCTTTAGTTTTGATGATGAATCCAGCTTCTAAGATGGATCAATCGGCTTTCCTTGAGTAATTCCTTGTTTCCTACTCTACGTCCCCCCTCTTAAGTGCCTCTTTAGGTGTTTAAATAGGCTTTAGAATGCCTAAGAGCCTTCAAAATTGGCCTTTTTCGAATAGGGTTATACTTAGGCTTGGCAGGGACACGCCCGTGTGCGATTACCCCAGCCCGTGGTTAAGGCTGTTGAATAGGCACAAGGGTGTAGTCAACCCGTGCAAGTCTTGCTTCAATCTTGCCAAAGGGACTCTATCGTGGGACACGCCCGTGTGAGGAAGTCCAGGCCATGTTGATTTCCCATGTGGGTCCATTTTCTCTATTTTCTCCATTTTCAGCCCATTTCTCGCTCTTTTTACTCTCCTACGCTCACCTGAGTATAAAACATGAAATTAAAGAATTAGGAGCATCGAATTCACCAAATCTAAGGAGAAACCATCCATAAATGTGCTAAGCATGGGATAAAAACATGTATAAATTACGGTTTATCAAATACCCCTACACTTAAGCGTTTACTTGTCCTTAAGCAAAATCCTCAACTTAAAATCGAAATAAATTCTTCTCAATTTATAATCCCTATCAATAATGTCTCAAAATAATCCATAACTATTCATACATTGAAGATTCAACTAAAAGTACATCAACGTTTCAAACATTCCAAGTTGGGTATTTTATCATGAAAACATAGGTGTCTCCCCTTATCTAAGTGATTACCTTTGATCAAAATATCACAGAGTTTAACATCCTCACTAAAGATTCACTCAAATCACTCTAGGTGTTTAAGGAAATCAATTAGAGCACTCATTAGTCAATATGAAAAGTTATTACCATAGGCTTACTTGAAAATCAAATCTCCACCACTATATGCTGAGCTGATACATCAATCAAAAAGGTCTTTAGAGGGTTGTAATGTGGCTTTGGTTAGGGGGTGTGGTCATAAGCTGAAGGAAAAGGTTAGAATCGAGATTGAATTGAAAAATTACCTAGGTAGAAAAATAACTAGTCATCAGTTGAATACAAGTGAGTTTCTTCTCAGAATATGGAATTAACACTCAAGCTCAAAAATGACGAATTACTACTAATATGTATTGAAGTAATATTTTTTTTAAGAACAAGTCAAATACATAGAAGAACAAAACATAGCTAAGCAATTAGTTCAAATCAAATCTTGATAAAAATAGGGATCAAATTAGGGGATTTCAACAATAATGGGTTATGGGTTAATATTGAGGGTAAATCAATTAATGGTTTGTTAGGCTCAAAGGGGTTCACTAAGGGTTAATTATGAAGGTAGGCTTTTGTGGAGTGAGTGGGTTAAACCTAAGTGCCTTTATCATCTTGACATATCAAATCAAATGGTGTGGTCCTGACATGCATAGTCAAGCAAGTTCTAGAATAACAAATTAATACTGACGCACTCATAATAAAAGTGAGCATGGAAGAAATAAAATATGCTCTAAAGGCTCAAGATCTCACAAAGATTATGGCTTTTTGATGTTTGAACTTGTGAATTTCAACTCAAGATAATACCTAAACTTAGGGAAACAACCTAAAATTTTTAATTCTTCAAAAATTAACTTATCATGCTTGATTCTCTAATGTCTTAAAGTTTAAACAATCAATGCATACTTGCCTATGTTTTGATTCAAGACATATCAATAAAAATCATAAATTAATTAAAATTCATTCTAATAGTGATATGAGTGATTCACGTGAGAATAAGACAAAATTTAGGGATTTCTAATGATGATATGAAAGACGCCTCCATACTTAAGATGTACATTGCCCTCAATGTACATTACCCTCAATGTACAAAGATAGATATATTGAAAAATATAAATAAATAATCATAAGATAGAGAGAGAAGTGAAACTTCTTGAATGATGAATGAACTTCTTAATTTGGAGTTATGGAGAATAGTCGGCTAAGGCAAATGATGAAGAGTGAAGGAGGATACTCCGGTGGTGGTAGAGGTTCATTAGTCCATGAGTCCTACACCAAAAGAATATTATATTTGGTGGTAGCTATGGTCGTGGTCGAGCAGGACATGGCAGTCATGGAGAACCTTTCCCAGTAGAGTTTGTAGTTCCTATACGATGATGAGCTTTGGAGCTCTTTATAACTGTGATGGAATCAGGAACTTTTTAGGGAATATAATGAAGCATAATTACTCGTAATGAAATAGCCAAAACTATAAATTATTCAATAAAAATTTTAAAAACTAAAATTAAAATAATATTAAAGGAAAATGAAATAAAAAAGTACTTAATTAAGATAAATAAAGATAAAAGTGAAAATAAAAAAATAAAAAATAAAAAATAAAGAGTTTTTAAACATCATCATCGCCAGATGGTTCGCGAGGTGGTGGTGCCGATGAGATATGGAAGTGCTGACAAATCTGATGTAGAGTTGCTTCAATGTGATCAAAGCGCTGAAAACATTACTGCTGAAGTCGCCGCATGAACTAGACGATGGATGGGTGATGGCTAAGACAGTGGGTCTGTATGACGTGGAGGGACATCATCAGTGATGTCCTCTGGGTCCTCCTCCTTGGTGGTCTGGATGAGGCAGTACTGAGGAGGGTAGGCGCCACATCGTTTCTCGATCATCCTCATACTTAGCATGCTCGAGATGCCCTGTGGGGACATCTGGCCGATTAGAGTAAGGGAGGATGATTGTGCTGCTGTGTTGAGGAGCCCGAAGTGCCAAGCCAGTTGAGTCACATAGGGCCAGATAGAGATGACCTCTCTCCTATGTCGCTCCGTCTGATGGCAGATGGCGAGGGCGATGAAGTAAGCAAGGTCGAGGACATGCCCGTTCACCATGCTCCATAAGAAATAGGCATCGTGGGTGGTGACGACGTCGGTGCTCTCTTGTCTTCCTGTCAGAGTGTGAGTCAAGATGGCGTGTAGATACCTCAAGGATGGAGGGAGAGCCGATGCCTTGGAGCGGCTAGGATCATAGGTGGCCGAGGCAGGGACGAGGTCCCTCCAGTATTTTGAAGGGGAGTAGTGGATGTGGCGGTGGAGGTTGTCGAGTTCATTGTCATCCATGAACTCCTCCGTGTATAGCCCTAGTGCAATACCGAACTCAGACACGCTCAACTGGAATACTAGACCACCAAGGCAAAACTGGACCATTACAGGATCGTCGAAGTTGGTCATGACGGTCTAAAGATGGAACGTTGAGCAGAGTTCTAATGTGAACTCGAGATACGTCGGCTAAAAGATCTCAAAGAAAAGTCCCTACGGGTCAGTCGTCAGGAGAGCTCGGACCGCATCAGCCAAATGAATCTGTTCTAGTATGGCCCAGTCAATGTAGCGGCCCATACTTATGGGTCCGACCCGTAATATCTGATATAATTCCTCCTGGGGTCCCAAGGGAACCTGGAGGAACGGGTGCCTAATCTCCGTGGTAGGACCCGAGGATGACGCTGCTCCTTTCCTTTTCTTCAAGGAGGGAACAACGGTCTTCTTACCACTTGATAATGACATTATACCTGCATTGAAAAGTCAAAGTTCAACCAATACGTCCCAAAAATAGCATGGAAAAAAATAACTAATTAAAAATATTTCATGAGACTCGCGTACTAAATGAAGAGAACAAAACTAAAACAACTAAAGCAATTATATCAAGTCATTTAAAGTAGGACTATGAGAATAATACGACGGGAAAATCAAATGCATGAATGTATGTGGGTAAATGTAAAATCCATGGAAACAAGAAAAATGGATGAATGTAGTATGAAAAATGGCAATGACAAACATGATTATTTCTATCATTCTACTATTAATATTCGCTTAAGATTGTTAAATGGATTAGAGAAATCATGAAATAGACAAGATATTTAAAGAAAATAGAAAGAAAAGAGTAAACAAAAGCAAAAGGGAGAAGCTTGAGTCGTCGAAAATAGTGTTGTAGGCGGCGCACGGGTGTGGCAAGTAGGGCGTGTGGAGTTGCAGCGGCTAGGGTTAGGGATTTTGGGGGAGGGAGATGATGAATAGTGAGGGGTTTATATAGATTTTGGGGCACACGGCCGTGGGGCACGCCCGTGTGCCCTAATTTTTGCCCGTGTGTTTTGCGAATTTTAAAATTAGGCGTATCTGACATTCGCCCCATGCCCGTGTTCCTTGGGAGTGTAGGTGCCCATGGTCGTGTCGCATGGCTGTGTCTTGCTTTGTTCACTTCTCTCACGCCTGTGTATGATAGCCCACGCTCGTATTCTTTTTAACAATGTCGACTACGGGTGAATGACACGGGCGTATTGCACGCCCGTGTCAAATTCTCAATTTCAAACACGGTTTAAGGGCATGAGCGTGTCTCAGGCCCGTGTTGTTTTGGTAGTTTCACCCACGGCCATGTCGCATGACTGTGGCAACTTATAGCATCCCGTGTTGAAGAAAAATTTTTGCCCTGTTTTCACACGGCCGTAGGCACGCCCATGTGCCTGGCCGTGTAGATGGGAAAACCCTGTGTTTCAGGACTCAGATAGTAGGTTAGATGTGAAAAACTAGAATTCAAATAAATCATTATTGTTAGTGATCGCTTTGCCTCCCGAGAAGCGCTTATTTATAGTCTAAGCTTGACTTACCTCTCTGGTGTGTGATCATGGTGGCTCGAGGAGTTTACACTCCTCATCCCTACTATAAACTTCATCAATATAAGGTTTAAGATGAGTATTGTTTACCTTAAAAGTGCCGAATTTGGGATGAATTACCTCGATTGTACCATATGGGAAAATGCAAGGAATTTCTTCATTACCTTAAAAGTGAGAGGAATTTCTTCATTAGGTTCAGAAGTGGCAATGCGAGGGTCTGCTGCATCTTGTAGTGCTTTGTCTCCAACCTAAAGTTGATTTGGTGCATCTTTGAGCTCGTCATGGCATGGTTTTGGTTCATCATGTGTCCTCGGTCTATGTGTCCACCATTCATCCAGTTCCTCAATTTGTTGCCTTTGTTGTTGTTTGAACACGGCTCATATGCGTTCTTCGAAACTGTTTCCTGCACAGAGGGTTTCATCACATGATCAGTACTAGTAGAATGATTTATACAACCACCTTCAATTTTTGATGTGTTACTCGAATTACGAGCTTGAAGGGTGATTGTTTCATCTCCCACACGAAGTGTGAGTTCACTTGTACCACCATCAACAATGGTTCTAGCAGTTGCTAAAAAGGGTCGTCCTAAAATCAAAGGTGCATTACTATCCTTTTATATGTCTAGAACAACAAAGTTTACTGGGTATATAAATTTATCGATCTTAACAAGAACATCTTCAATTATACCCCTAGGAAATCTAATAGTTTTATCAGCTAATTGAATGCTCATCCTAGTTTGTTTGGGTTTCCCAAGACCTAGCTATTTAAACATTTTATAAGGCATAACATTAATGCTTGCCCCTAAGTTAACCAATGCATTATGAACATCTAAACTACCAATTAAACAAGGAATCGTTAAACTCCCTGGATCTTTCAATTTGTTTGGTAGCTTATTTTGTAGAATGGCTGATCAAACTGCATTCAACTCCACATGCGATGCCTCATCCAACTTTCGTTTGTTTGCTAGAAGCTCCCTTAAAAATTTGACTGCGTTTGGCATCTGCGAGAGAGCTTCGATAAATGGTAAGTTAATGTGTAATTTTTTTTAATAGTTTAAGGAATTTACCAAATTGTTCATCTGTACGGTCTTTCCTTGTCGCATTAGGGTATGGCACCCGTGGTTTGTACTCGTTACTTACCATTTTCTGGTTATTGTGGTCCACCTCACCCTTACCTTTACTTACCACAGTTTCTTGCCTCAATTTTGGTTCAGGTGTAACTAACCCTTCCTTGTCATGAGTGGTAATCGCATTGAGTTGTTCCCTTGGGTTAGATTCCGTGTTACTCGGCAAACTACCTTGTGGTCGTTTAGAAATTAGTTTGGTGAGTTGGCCTATCTGAATTTCGAGCCCTTGGATTGACGCTTCTTGATTTTTAAGTGCTGTCTCAGTATTCTAAAAATGAGTTTCTGACACCGAGATGAATTTTGTTAGCATCTCCTCAAGGTTTGACTTTTTCTCTTGTTGCTAAGGTGGTTGTTGGAAGCCTAAGGTGGTGGTGGTCACTGATTCCCTTGGCCTCCCCATGAAAAATTTGGGTGATTATTTTGAGATCCATCTTGCAGTGTAAGTATTGCTATAAGGATTATTTTGAGATCCAGGATTATTACCCATGTAATTTAACTACTCGTTCTCCATGTTGTGGCAATAAGGTAGGTAATTTGGATTGCTCGATCCACCTCCAATTGCTTCGCACTGTATTACTGGGTGAACATGTGAAGAACTAAGAAAACCATCAATTTTCTTATTCAAGAGTTTTACCTAATTAGAGAGCATGGTGACTGAATCAACGTTATAAACGTCGGCTGTTTTCATTGGCTTTGTCCTCATGACTTGCCACTGATAATTATTCAGTGTCATCTCTTCTATAAATTCATAAGCATCTTCAGGTGTCTTATTATTGATGGTTTCACCAGCGACTGCGTCGATCATCTATCGAGTCGAAGGATTCAGGCCATTATGAAACGTTTGAACCTGTAGCCAGAGTGGTAACCCATGGTGAGGGCATCTTCTTAAGAGGTCCTTGTATCTCTCCCATGCATCATAGAGTGTTTCTAAATCGATCTGCACAAAAGAAGAGATATCATTACGTAATTTAGCTGCTTTAGCCGGCAAAAAATATTTTAATAAAAAATTTTCGGTCATTTGTTCCCAAGTAGTGATTGACCCTCATGGTAACGAATTCAACCACTGTTTAGCTTTGTTTCTCAACGAAAAAGGGAACAACCGAAGGCAAATGGCGTCATCAGAAACACCATTTATTTTAAAAGTGTCTCAAAATTCTAAGAAATTTTCCAAGTGAGCGTTGTGATCTTTGTCTTGCAAACCATCAAACTACACAAATTGCTATATGATTTGAATTGTGTTAGGTTTCAGTTCAAAAGCATTTGCAGCTACAGTAGGTCTAACTATGCTCGTTCCTGTTAAAGAAGGTTTAGCATAATCATACATAGTGCGTGGAGTAGGATTCTGATTAGCAGCAATCGCAGGAGGTAGCGGATTTTCTTGGTTTTCAGCCATCTCCTCAGTTGTGGTTGAATTATCGTCCTCTTGCTCTTCCTTTGTGTATCGTAAGCTTCGCCTTATTTCTCTTCAGTTTCTACGAACTGTGTGATCGATCTCACTATCAAAAAGTAATGGTCCTGACGGGTTTCTTCTGGTCATAAACCAGAAAAACCTATCAGAAGAAAATAAATGAAGAATTAGAAAAGAAAATAAAATTTTAAATTGCAATAAAAGTAAAATGGCTAAAGTAATAAAAAACGAGTGTTCCTAATATCCTAGTTCCTTGGCAATGGCTCCAAAAACTTGATAGGTGATATTCGTGATAGGTTTTAAAGATTTATGAATGAATCGTTCTTGAGACTAACTTATTATCACGATTAAGGCAAGTGTACCTATCAAATAGTAGTATAGTTCAACAAGACTGGATTGTCGAACCCAAAGGAACCACGAGTACTAGTATTTACTTCCTTTTTATTATCTAGCCTAAAAAATAAGAGGTTTGGTTATCTAAACTAATTACTAAACTAAGAATGCATAGAAAGAAAATTTGGGAAAATACTTTTGGGAAAATTCGATTGATTAAGACAATACCTAAGGAAAAATCCACCTAGACTTAACTTGTTATTTGACTATGAATCAGACAATTTATTCATTTGACTTGATCCGTAGAAATCCTTAAGTTATATTATTATCTCTGTCGAGACTAATAACGTCTAACCCTAGGTTGAATAATTGAAATCTCTTTCTAATTAACACCCTAGAATTGCATTAACTTGATCTATGGATTCTTTTATTAGTTTTCACCCTAATCCGGCAAAATCTTATCACCCTATCCCTAGGCGTGCAATCAACTCCGTTTAATTATGACAAATTTACTCTTAGACAAGGTCTATTCCTTCTCTGAATAAGAGCTTAACTTGAATCAATATCCTGGAATATCAAAATAAGAATTAAGAACACATAATTAAGAACAAGTTAAATATTTATCATACAATTCAGATAATAATAACAAGATCCATCTTAGATTTCATTTCCCTTAGGTATTTAAGGGGTTTAGTTCATACTTATGAAAGAAAACATCTCAAAAGCATAAAGATAACAAAACATAAGAAACCCCAAAACTCCTGAAGGAACTTGAAGGGAGATTTTCAGTCTTGATGATGAATCCGACTTCTGAGATGGATCAATCGGCTTTCCTTGAGTAATTCCTTGCTTCCTACTCTAGTCCCCCCTCCTAAGTGCCTCTTTAGGTGTTTAAATAGGCTTTAGAATGCCTAAGAGCCCTCAAAATTGGCCTTTTCTGAATAAGGTTATACTTGGGCTTGGTAGGGACACGCCCGTGTGCGATTACTTGAGCCCGTGGTCAAGGCTGTTGAATAGGCACGGGCATGTAGTCTACCCGTATAAGTCGTGCTTTGATCCTGCCAAAGGGACATGCCCGTGTGAGAAAGTCCAGGCCGTGTTGATTTCCCATGTGGGTCCATTTTCTTCATTTTTGGCCTACTTCTCGCTCTTTTTACTCTCTTATGCTCACCTAAGTATAAAACATGAAATTAAATAATTAGGAGCATGGAATTCACCAAATCTAAGGAGAAACCATCCATAAATATGCTAAGCATGGGATAAAAACATGTATAAATTATGGTTTATCATATGTGAGTACCCAGATGTATTTCCAGAAGAATTACCCAGATTACGTCCTGAAAGGAAAATAGAATTTGGTATTGAGCTGGTGCTAGGGATAGCTCCTATTTCAATTGCTCCGTATAGGATGGCACCAACTGAACTAAGAGAGTTGAAAGCACAGTTGCAAGAGCTGACAGATAAAAGTTTTGTAAGGCCGAGCTTTTCACCTTGGGGTGCTCTTGTTCTATTTGTAAGGAAGAAATATGGTTCAATGAGGTTCTGTATAGATTACTGCCAACTGAGCAAGGTAACTATCAAGAATAAGTATCCTTTACCAAGGATTGACGATTTATTCGATCAGTTGAGAGGAGCTACCGTGTTCTCTAAGATAAGCTTGAGGTCTGGCTATTATCAGCTGCGAGTTAAAGAATCGGATGCACCTAAAACAACTTTCAGAATCAGGTACGATCATTATGAATTTCTCATCATGCCGTTTGGGTTAATGAATGCATCGGTTGTATTCATGGATCTAATGAATAGGATCTTCCGGCCATATTTGGATTAGTCTTTCATTGTGTTCATTGACGACATCTTGATTTATTCCAAAGATGAGTCAGAACATGCAAAGCACTTGAGAATTGTGTTGCAGACTTTGCAGAAAAAGTAGTTGTATGCTAAGTTTAGCAAGAGTGAGTTTTGGCTTCAGGAAGTTGGATTTTTGGGTCATATTGTTTTAGGTGAAGGCATCCAAGTCGATCCAAGTAAGATTTCTACTATCGTAGAATGGAAACCACCTAAAAGTGTAACCGAGGTTAGAAGCTTTTTGGGCTTAGCCGGTTACTATCGAAGATTTGTGAAAGGATTCTCCATGTTAGCAACTCCGATGACGAGATTGTTACAGAAAAATGTTAAGTTTGAATGGACGGAAAGGTGTCAACAAAGTTTTGAGAAGTTAAAGACACTGTTAACCGAAGTTCTTGTTTTAGTATTGCCTGAGTTGGGAAAAGAATTTGTAGTCTACAGTGATGCATCCTCAAATGGATTGGGTTGTGTACTTATGTAAGATGGCAAAGTAATAGCCTATGCTTCACGACAGTTGAAGCCGCATGAGAAGAACTATCCTACACAAGACCTAGAACTTGCCGCCATCGTTTTTGCTTTGAAAATTTGGAGGCATTATTTATATGGTGAGACTTGCCGCATATTCACTGACCACAAGAGTTTGAAGTATTTGATGACTCAAAAAAAATTAAATTTGAGGCAGCAGAGGTGGCTAGAGTTAATCAAGGATTACGAACTGATTATTGACTATCACCCGGGAAAGGCGAATGTGGTCACTGACGCGTTGAGCAGAAAATCCTTGTTTGCATTAAAGGCCATGGATGCTCATTTGGCATTGCTTGATGATGGTTCAGTCTTGGTTGAGCTAGAGGCTAGGCCGACATTTCTTTAGGAAATCTATGATGCTCAAACTAATGATGATGACTTGCAAGCTAAAAGAACTCAATGTTAGTCAGATATTGAATCAGATTTTCGGATTGGTTCTGATGGATGTTTGATGCTCAGAGATAGGGTTTGTGTACCCAAAAACAATGAACTTATTCAGAAAATTTTGCAATATGCACATAACAGTCGTTTGTCAATTCACTCGGGAAGTACCAAGATGTACAACGATTTGAACAAAATGTACTGGTGGAACGGCATGGAAAGAGATATTTCTGAATTTGTGTCGAAATGCCTAGTATGTCAGGAAGTTAAAGCTGAACATCAAGTGCCTTTAAGTTTGCTACAGCCTGTGATGGTCCCCGAATGGAAGTGGTATAGAGTTACTATGGATTTCGTGACAGGATTGCCATTGACTCTGAAGAAGAAAGATGACGTATGGGTTGTAGTAGATAAGTTGATGAAGTCGGCTTATTTTATTCCGGTGAGGACAGATTACTCCCTTGATAGATTGGCCGACTTGTACATTTCTGAGATAGTAAGATTGCATGGGGTACCAGTGTCGATTATTTCTGACAGAGACTCGAGATTCACTTCGAGATTCTGGAAGAAATTACAAGAAGCCTTGGGTATGAAGTTAAGCTTTAGTACAACTTTTCACCCTTAGACAGATGGTTACTCTGAGCGGATGATTCAGATTCTTGAGGATATGTTGCGATGTTGCATCCTTGAATTTCAGGGTAGCTAGGAAAAATATTTGCCGCTAGTAGAATTTGCCTACAACAATAGTTGTCAGACGAGTTTGAAGAAGGCACCTTATGAGGCCTTGTATGGCAGGAAGTGCCGAACTCCATTGTACTGGATAGAACTTAAGGAAAATCAGATTCACAGAGTTTTTTTGATTAAAGAAACTGAAGAGAAAGTTAAAGTGATACGAGACTGTTTGAAAGCGGCATCGAATAGGAAAAAGTCATATACTGATCTGAAAAGAAAGGAAATTGAGTTCCAAGTTGGAGATAGAGTATTCTTGAAAGTGTCTCCATGGAAAAAGGTGTTGAGATTTAGCCAGAAAGGCAAACTGAGTCTGCGATTTATCGAACCGTACGAGATCATTGAAAGAGTTGGACCGTTCGCCTATCGCTTGGCATTGCCACCTGAACTAGAAAATATTCACGATCTGTTCCATGTATCTATGTTAAGGCGATACCGATCAGACCCCTCTCACGTGATTTCACCGACTGAGATTGAAATTCGACCGAACATGACCTATGGAGAGGAACCAGCTAAGATATTAGCTCGTGAGGTTAAACAGTTGAGGAATAAAGATGTGGCCTTAGTAAAAGTTTTATGGCATCGACATGGTATAGAAGAGGCTACATGGGAACCAGAGAAAACCATGAGAAGCCAAAATCCGAAACTGTTCACTGGTAAGACTTTCGAGGACGAAAGTCCCTAAGGGGGAGAAATGTAACATCCCAAAATAGGGCTTAATCAGAATAGTGGTTTTGGGACCATAAATCTGACATCAAAATATTTATTTTATGATTATTACGAGGCTTAGAATATGAGAATATGCATGTGTTAAAGTTTCATGAAGGAAATCTTTGAGTAAGTGCCCAATTGGAAAATTAGGGACTAAATTGAATAAATTGAAAAACTTGGATTCTAGAAGCAATTTGCATGAAATTGCTTTCGATTATAAAATAGAAGGTCTTGGGGAGAAATTTTCCCAATTTCTAAGTTTTTGGACAAAAATGGGCTTGCATGGATGAAATTTCAAAGAAAGGGCTTAAGGGCATTTTGGTCATTTGGCATATTAATGAAATAAAATGGGAAAAAGATGAAAAAAATCAGCAATTCTTCTCCCTTGTCTAGCTGAAATTCCTAAGCCACTATAGCTAGGGTTTCCAAGCTTTTCAAACTCATTAGTAAGTGCTCTGAAGCCCCGTTTTTAATGTTCTTTGTAATTTTGAGATTCCGGTAGCTTACTCTTTCCATTTCTACCCATATTTCATGCTAGGGTTTATGTTTAAAAATTTACCCATGCATGACTTACTTGTCTTTTGATGTTTTATGGATGAATATGAAAGTTTGAGGTGTGTTAAACAACTTTTCCTAGGTGATTTTCATGAAAACCCCCTAAAAGGACCTTTTTACAAAAGTTGTAAAATGTGTAGTAGAAATGTGAAAATAATGGAAAAAGTGGGCTACCATAAGAGGGAAAAGTGTTCGGCTAGGCTTGAGTAAGGTAGAAATTGCATGCGTTTCATTGTACGAGCATAGGGACTAAATCGTAAAAATGTGAAAGGTTAGGGGCAAAATGGTCATTTGGACTGGGGGTGGAATTTAGACTTGAAATGTATAATGTGGAGTGTTAATGATCTATTGTTATTATTATAGACCCCGAGGAACAAATTTCGGATGTCGATTGAGGAAAACGAAAGGTTTCGAAATAACCGAAACATGACACCAAAACGAATACTAGGTAAGTTCGGATAACTTAAAGTAAACACTTAATGTGCCTAATTATATGATTTATGAATGCATGATGGTTGCATTTATTAATAACATGAAATTCTATGAAATGCATGTTTAAGTATGAATTGTGATAAATGTTTCGGTTGAGGTTAAAAAAGGAATTCGATGGATAAACCACGATTGACATGTGTAATGAGGTCCTGCATGTGTTGCAGAAAGGATTTAGTCCGGACGAGAGTTCCTTTGAATGGTGGAGCCTCTTGAATAATATGTGTGCATTATGGATTTAGCCCGGACAGGTAATCCGATTAGGATATGAATTTAGCCTAGACTGGTAATTCAGATCCAAGCTCAATAAAGGTGTTTGTCATTATAAGGGATTTAGCCTGGACTGGTAACCCCGACATCACCTTATGAGTTCATAAAGTGGGGAATTTAGCCTAAAATGGTAATCCCGCCATAAGATGTGAGGTTCACAGGAGTGCATATCTGAAATGATCATAGTACGAATTGAAGGTAAATGGATATTCTATCGAGATTTCCTAGAAACTCAATGAGATTATGGTGACATATATATACAAATGAGATGTTGAATGATGATCTCATCTACTATAACTTTCATAGTGCATTGTTATGTGACTAACTCATTGATTAAGTGTAAATGATAGGGAAGCTATCCTATGTTCATTGAATTTATTACCCAATTTGATTGCATGCTAATTACTTGGTAAGTTTGCTTTTTAGTTATTCGAGATTACTAAGCATGAAATTACTTACCCCTCTCTTTTCCCTTTCTCTCTCAGAGCTTGAGAACTCGTAAAAATTGGAAGATAGTTGAGGAGTCAGCATACTATCAAATAGACCAGCTTTGGTATAAAGACATTTCTAAATTGTTCAATGACATGTATTAGGTCTTTTGAGTATTTTGTTATTGTGTCATTTGATTTGCCAAATGAAGGCTTGTAAAGATAAATCTATCATTTTGTTTATGGCCATAGAGATCGGCTTGTTTTGAAGTAGGCTACGACCTACAAAATTTCCATGCAAGTTTGTAATCATGTGCGATGATTGAATTCCAATTGGCAATGATTCATAAGAACGAGCCAATCTTGAATGCATTAAAGTGGTATGACAACACATAAATACAAGATGGGAAATAACATAGCACGTACGAAACCAATGATATGAGGTTTCCATGCTATGAGTTTTTGCAAAGATCATTTATGAGAGCATAATTATGTTTTACTTTGTTTTTAATATTCATTAAGGATAACTGTTAAAAGGGGGTGACCATAGGTTTGGAAAATAGCCTAACAGGGTCTACACGGTTGGGTACACGGGCATGTGCCTAGGCCATGTGTGACACACGGGCCACACCCGTGGGCGTGTGGCATGGTCGTGTGTCCCTTGCATCTAAAATGGTAAGTCTATTAAATGAACACAGGTTAGACACACAGGCATGTGTCTTGGTCGTGTGAATTTAACAGAATGCTCAAGTCTTGGACAAGGGGTGATTGCACGGGCGTGTCCTAAGTCACATGGGCATGTGACACTTCAAGTTAAAAGAAATTTTCCAAGGTGCCCAAAGTTTATCAAACGTTCTCAATTTTGTTCCGCATCGCCTCTAGGCATGTTTTAGGTCTCGAAGGCCTGTTTAAGGGAAATGATATACATATTTGAAAAGTTTTAAATTAGAGCGCAACTTAGTGACTTGAATTAATATGTTTATGAACGTGAAATTCCGGTAACGCCTCGAGCCCTATCCCAGCATCGGATACAGGTGAGGGCTGTTACATTATCACACTCCACACTTTCATATTCTTTTATAAAACATCAAAACACATGTATGTCATCCATGGGTAAATTTTTAAACAAAAACCCTAGCTCAAAATAATGGTAGAAATAGCTAAATCGAGTTATGAGGATCTTAAAAATGTAAAAATCATTAAAAACGGGGCTACAACGGACTTACAATCGAACTTGGAAGCTTGAAAAATCCTATCCATGTTTTTCCCTTGTCAAAGTCGACCATGGGGTTGAAGATGGACAAAAATTGGCTTTTAATTTTGTTTTTAATTAATTTTAATTACTAAATGACCAAAATGCCACTAACTTAAAAATATTCTATTTCATCTATTTCATGTCCATTTTGTCCAACAAATCAACCAGTGGTCTAATTACCATTTAAGGACCTCCAATTTAAAATTTCATAACAATTGGATGCCTCTAACATGTAGAACTCATCTTTTGCATTTTTTACAATTTAGTCCATTTGACTAAATTGAGTGCCTAAACGTCAAAATTTTCGAATGAAATTTTCATGAAATCATTCCGTGAAATAGTAGACCATAAAAATATAATAAAAATAAATTTTTTTCCTCATCGAATTTGTGGTCTCGAAACTACTATTTCGACTAGACCCAAAATCGGGCTGTTACAACTCTCTCCCCTTTAGGGATCTTTGTCCCTAAAAATCTTACCAGAAGAAATTGCTTTCAACTATCATGAATAACTTTCACTAATTTTCCTAGAATTAAAAATCATATCAACCTCGTATATCTCTTTCTAATCAGCTTTGAACTTTAACACACAGTGTCGGAGCATATCGTCAAAGTTTTGAATTACTCTGTCAAACTTATCACCGATTTACAGGTGTATTACCGTGCCAAGATGCAACTGCGTACTCATAGTTTCCTGTAGCTCTTTCCATAATTGGGATGTAGCCCTCAGATATCTATCCGTAATAATGGAGACTGATACTTCACATAATCGAATAATCCCAGAAACATCTTACTCGGCTGGTTTGTTAGACAAGAAA
Source organism: Gossypium hirsutum (assembly GCF_007990345.1). NCBI lineage: Eukaryota > Viridiplantae > Streptophyta > Magnoliopsida > Malvales > Malvaceae > Gossypium > Gossypium hirsutum. The sequence goes on along the minus strand of NC_053427.1, from coordinate 60,510,734 downwards.
TCTGTACACGAACGATAAATCACAATCTGATCAAATCTTCCTTTTTGGAGATAAAGATAATTCAGATACAAAATCTATAGTAAATCTATCTCATATCACATCAAGGTTATCACTGACTGCAATAGACATAAATGCTCTTGATATTTGACTTTTATCCATTATCAAATCGACATCTGAGCATAAACTCAAAAATATCAGGTTACATACCAAGCACCAAAACATCTATTTCAAATAACTGCACATTTTTATTACTCCCAAAATGAACCAATGAGCTACTACTGACCCTCGTACAAAAATTTCATGCATAAGCTCTGAATTCATCTTCACGCAATTTCTATATTAGAACAATAACATCAATCATCAGGTCAGACTTGAAATTCAGAATAAAAAATTGACTCATACTGAACTCGTTTAACTTACCATTCATTAGCACATTTTTGAGATTCTCAATCTTGCAATGAAAACATCACTTTAGTTTTTAATCTAGCTAAAATCAGATCATCATCAATTAAGATCAATCATGTAACCCACTCACAAAATAAACAAAGATTTTTCCATCCAGTATCTGTAACTATATTTGTTTTCCCAGAGATTAATTAATAACTACTCGCGATCTTTCAATAGTTCAAGTCTTTAACACTATCTTAACTTCATAACTTTCTATGACATTCGATACTTTAATTCTTGAAATTAGGGAACATGTGACACCTTACGTCTATTAAACGATATGACCAAGTTCTCAATACGGACAAAAAAGTAACCGTCTCTAAATCACTGGTCAAATAGTTCTTTTTAATGTGACATTAACCGTATGAAAACATGGACCATCATTTTATATTCTAGTAATAAAACACATTCCAATCCGTTCAATAGTGCATCACTGAAAAATCATAAATTCATTACTCAAATCAAACTGAACTCAGAACCAGAGCTTTGGTTAATAATATCTTCAACTGTTTTCAACTTAGCTAACATGCATAGACCATCCAAATTTTCATAAATGTGATAACCATATCATTCAGAACAGCTTTAACTCACAATAACATCATTAGATTAGAACAAATCTAATAGGTATATCTCGGTATCATACTCTTTAGAATATCAATCCTTTATTCAAACTGTCCATCGATATACTCGTGAATGCACACAATTTATTACCATAACTGAGGATACTTTAACTACATGTAACTCAAATCGCATTTCAACTGACCAGCTCACTCAGATAAAAACAACCAAGTCAATTTCGACTATCAAATAATAACACAAGAAGAATTATCCGACGCATGAATTAGAATTTGCCGCCATTGTTTTCTCCTTGAAAATTTAGAGGCATTATTTATACGGTGAGACTTGTCGTATATTCATAGACCACAAGAGTTTGAAGTATTTGATGACTCAAAAAGAATTGAAACTGAGACAGTGGAGATGGTTTGAATTAATTAAAGATTACGAGTTAATCATCGATTATCACCCGAGAAAGGTGAATGTGGTCGCCAACGCGTTAAGCAGAAAATCTTTGTTTTTATTGAGGGCCATGAATGCTCAATTGGCGTTGTTTGATGATGGTTTGGTTTTGGCAGAGGTAAGGGATAGGACGACATTTCTTTAGGAAATTCATGATGCTCAGACTAATGATAGTGACCTGCAAGCCAAAAGAACTGAATGTGAGGCACGTATCGAATCAGATTTTCAGATCGGTTCTGATAGATGTTTGATGTTCAGAGACAGAGTTTGTGTACTGAGGAACGATGAAATTATTGGAAAAATCTTACAAGAGGCACATGATAGCCGTTTGTCTATTCATGCTGGAAGTACCAAAATGTACAATGATTTAAAGAAAAATGTACTGGTGAAACGACATGAAAAGAGACATCTCTGAATTTGTATTGAAATGCTTGATATGCTAGCAAGTCAAAGCGAAACATCAAGTACCTTCAGGTTTACTACAACTTGTGATGGTCCCCGAATGGAAGTGGGACAGAATTACCAAGGACTTCGTGACTGGATTACCATTGACCCCGAAAAAGAAAGATGCTATATGGGTTGTGGTGGATAAGTTGACGAAGTTGGCTCATTTTATCCTGGTGAGGATAGATTACTGATCGCTTGATTTCGTGATAGGTTTGAATTATTTATAATTAATCGTTCTTGAAACTAACTATTATCATGATGTAGGCAAGTGTACCTATCGAACAGTAGTATAGTTTTATCAAGACCGGATTATCGAACCCAAAGGAACTAAAAGTACTAGTAATAGCTGTCTTTTTATTATCTAGCCTAAGAATAATGGGGTTTTGTTTTAACTAACTAATTAACTAAACTAAGAACTCACAGAGAATAGAATTGGGGAGTTACTTTTGGGAAAATCGATTGAATTAAGACAATACCTAAGGAAAAATCCACCTAGACTATACTTGTTATTCTGGCTCCGAATACGATGATTTACTCATTTCGCTTGTTCCGTAGAGATCCCTAAGTTATGTTATTATCCCTATTCAAGACTAATAGCATCTAATCCCTAGATTGAATAATTGAGACCTTTCTCTAATTAACACTGTAGGGTTACATTAACTCGATCTATGGATCCCCTTATTAGGTTTCACCCTAATCCGGCAAAATCTGGTCACCCTATGTCTAGGAGCGCAATCAAATCCGCTTAATTACGACAAATGTACTCTTAGACAGGGTCTATTCCTCCTCTGAATAAGAGCTTATCTTGAATCAATATCCTGGGATATCAAAACAAGAATTAAGAACACATAATTAAGAACAAGTTAAGTATTTATCAAAAAATTCAGAAAATAATAACAAGATTCGTCTTAGGTTTCATTGCCCTTAGGTATTTAGGAAGTTTAGTTCATAACTAAATAAGAAAACATATCAGAATAATAAAGAATACAAAACATAAAGAAAACCCAAAACTCCTGAAGGGGAATTGAGGAGAGATCTTCAGTCGTAATGATGAATCCGGCTTCTAAGATGAATCAATCGGCTTCCTTGGAGTAATTTCTTACTCCTCACTCTGTGTGTCCTCTTTTCTCCAATTCTAGGGTGTATTTATAGGCTTTGGATTGCCTATGAGCCCTCAAAAGTGGCCTTTTCTGATTTGGACTCAACTTGGGCTCGGTAGGGACACGCCCGTGTGCACACCCATGTGCAATTACTTCAGGCCGTGTTTGAGCCTGTTAGAATGGAACGGGCGTGTGTTATACCTGTGTGAGTCGTGCTTCGATTCTACCAGATTGACACAGCCGTGTGGGCTGCCCGTGTGAGGAAGTCCAGGCCGTGTTGAGTTCGTAATTTGGCCCATTTTCTTCTTTTTTGGCCCGTTTCTCGTTCCTTTTGCTCTCCTATGCTCTCCTAAGTATAAAACATGAAATTAAAGCATTAGAAGCATCAAATTCACTAATTCTAAGGAAAAATCATCCATAAAATGTGTTAAGCATGGGGTAAAATATGTATAAATTACGGTTTATCAAATACCCCCACACTTAAGCATTTGCTTGTCCTCAAGCAAAATCCTCAACTCATAATCAAAATAAATTCTTCTCAACTTATAATTTCTATCGATAATATCTCAAAAGAATCCATAGGTAATCATATATTGAGAATTCAAGTAAAAGAACATAAAAGTTTCAAACATTCCAAGTTGAGTATTTAATCCTACAAACATAGCTGTCTCCCCTCATCTAAGTAATTACTTTTGATTCAGAATATCACAGAGTTTCACATCCTCACTAAAGATTCACTCAAATCACTTGACGTGTTTTAAGAATAATGAATGAAACACTCAATAGTCAATATTGAAAAGACATTACCATAGGCTTGCATGAAAATCAAATCTCCACCACTATAAATTGAAATGAAACATCAATCAAAAAGTATTTAGAAGGTTATAACGAGGCTTGGTTAGGGGGTGTGGTTACAAGCTGAAAGAAAGGGTTAGAATTGAGATTGAATTGAAAATTTGCCTAACTAGAAAAAGAGTTAATATCACTTGTGTACAACAGAGCTTCTTCTCACAATATAGAATTACTAATGTGTATACATAGTTTTTTTTGAAGAACAAGTTAAATAACATAAGCTAACTTATTACAAAGAAGACATAGCTAAGCAATTTCTTCAACTCAAATCTCGACAAAAATAGGGATCAAATTAATTTAGGGGATTTCAACAATAATAGGTTAAGGGTTAATATTGAGGTTAATATAAGGAATGGCTTGTTAGGCTCAAAGGGATTTACTAAGGGTTAATCCTAAGTGCCTTAATCATTTTGACATATCAAATCAAATGGTGTGGTCTCGACATGCATAATCAAGCAAGTTCTAGAATAATAGTTCAATACTGATGCGCTCAAAGCAATAATAAAAGTGAGCATGAAAGAATTAATAGATGATCAAAAGGTTCAAAAATCTCACAAAAATTATGGGTTTTTGATGTTTAGACTCGTGTATTCCAATTCAAAGTAATACTTAGACTTGGGGAAACAACCTATAATTTTAAATTCCTAAAAATCAACTTATCATGCTTGATTCTCTAATGTCTTAAAGTTTAAACAATCAATGCATAAATCCCTATGTTTTAATTCAAGTTATATCAACCAAAATCATAAATCAATTAAAATTTATCCTAAATATGATATGAGAGCTTTTCAAGAGAACAAGGTAATTATTCAGGGATTTTTCTAATAATGAAATAAATGCCCCCCACACTTAATATGTACATTGCCCTCAATGTACTAAGATAGATATTTAGAATATAAAAATAAGATAGGGGGAGAAGTGCAATTTCCTGTATGATGAATTCCTCGAATTAGCGTTTTGGAGAGTAATTGGTGTGATAGTGGAGGAGGATACTCCGGCGGTGGTAGAGGTTCATTAGTCCATAAGTCCTGCACCAAAAGAATATTATGTCTAGTGGTAGCTATGGTCGTGGTCGATCAGGACATGGCAGTTGTGGAGAACCTTTCCCGGTGGAGTTTTTTTAGTTCCTATGAGATGATGGGCTTAAGAGCTCTATTTAACTGTGATAAAATCAGGAACTTTTTAGGAGATATTAAGAACTATAATTACTCATAAAGAAATAATCAAAATTAATAATTAAAAATAAAATTATAAAATCTAATAAAAATAAAAAGTAGTTTTAATAAAAATTTAAAAACATAAAATAATAAATAAATGTTTTTAAACATCCTCATTGCTGGATGGTTCACGAGGTGGGACTGGCGATGAGATGTGGAGGTGCTGAAAAATCTTCTGTAGAGTAGCATCAATGTTGTCAAATCGTTAAAACACTACTGCTCGAATCGAGTGAGGTGCTCAGTGATGTCAGCATATGAAGCCGCCGCATGAACTGGACGAGAGGGCGGTGATGGCTGAGTCAGTGGGTCCTCGTGCTGTGGAGGAACATCATTAGGAATGTCCTCGTAGGCCTCCTCCTTATTAGGTTCCTCAGTGCCTCTCGATCATCCTCATGGTAAGCATGCTCGAGATGCCTTGTGGAGACATCTGGCCAATGAGGGTCAAGGATGATTCTTGGGCCGCAGTGTCGAGGAGCCCGAAGTGTCGAGCCAAGCGAGTCACGTATAGGCCAATGGAGATGACCCCCTTCCTATGCCGCTCCGTCTGGTGCTGAATCGTGAGGGTGATGAAATAGGCAAGGTCGATGACGTGCCGGTGCGACATACACCATAAAAAGTAGGCATCGTGAGTGTTGACAATGCTAGTGCTCTCTCTCCTTCCCGTTATTGTGTGAGCCAAAATGGCATGTAGGTACCGTAGAGATGGAGGGAGAGCCGATGACTTGGAGTGGCTAGGATTGTAGGTGGCCCCACCTGGTACTAGTGTGTCCCAGCACCGTGAAGGAGAACGACGGATATGACGACTGAGAGTGTCTAAATCATTCTCCTCCTTGAACTCCTCCGTGTATAAGCCCAGTGTAGCACCGAACTCTCGGACGCTTAGCTGGCGGATTAATCAGCCTAGGTGAAATTAGACCGTGTCGGGATCATCGTAGTTCGTCATTACGGTCTAAAGATGGAACATTGAGCATAGTTTCATCATGAGCTCGAGGTATATTGGCTCGATGATCCCAAAGAACAGCTCCCAAGGGTCGGTGGTTAGGAGGGCCTAAATCGCATCAGCCAACTGAACTTGTCCTACGGTAGCCCAGTCGCAATTAAAGGTCAGGCCTGAAGTATTTGGAAAAGTTCTTCTTGGGGCCCACAGAGGAACTGTAGGAGAGGATGACGAATTTTTGCGGTTGGACCCGCGGAAGAGGATGATCCCTTCCTCTTCTTTGAAGCAGGTACGACGGTCTTCTTTCCTCGTGAAGATGACATTGTACACTAGAAAAGGGTGAATAAGCGGCCAAAAATGGTGTTGGATGTGGCGCACGGGAGTGGCGGAAAGGTCGTGTGGAATTGCAGCGACTAGGGTTAGGGTTTTTGGATGGGGAAGACAATGAACAGTACATGTTTTTTTATAGATTTTTGGGGCACACGGCCAAGTAACACGCCTGTGTTCCCCAATTTCAACCCGTGTGATTCGCAAATTTTGAATTTGAGCGCGTCTAACATTTAGTACACGCCCGTGTTCCTTGGGCATGTGGGTGCACACAGCCGTGTTGAACAACCGTATCTAGCTTCGTTCGCTTCTCCCACGCCCGTGTATGCAAGGTCCATGCTCGTGTTAATTTAACAAGTTTGACCACGGGTACTAGACACGGGCATGTTGCACGCCTATGTTGTTTTAATAGGTTCACCCACGGTTCTTCCACACGGGCGTGTCGCATGCCCGTGCTGTTTTGGCAGGTTCGACCACGGCCATGTCGCATGGCCGTGGCGTGTTACCATAGCCCGTGTTGGGGAAATCTTTTGTCCTGTTTCCACACGACCCTAAGCACGCCTATGTGCATTGCCGTGTCTTTATGGAAAAACTCGTATTCAAGATTTCTATTAGTAAGTTAAGGGTTAAATACTAAAATTTAAAAAAATTAATATTGTTAGTACTCGGGTTGCCTCCTGAGAAGTGCTTATTATGTCTAAGCTCGACTTACTCTCTATTGAATGGTCATGGTTTATACTCCTCATTCCTGCTATGATCAAAATAGGGTTTTAAACGGGTGTTATATACCTTAAAAATGCCAAATTTGGGATGACTCACCCTGATCGTACCAAATGGAAAAATACTAAGTACCGTAAGAAGGATTTCTTCATCTGGTATGGCAGTGACAATGTGAAGATTTGCGGCATCTAGTAAGATTTTATCGCCAACCTTAAATTGATTCGGAAAGGTATCAAGCTCATTTTGGCGCAGTTTTGGTTTATCGTGTGTTCTTGGTTTACGTGTTCGCCATTCATCTAGCTCCTCTATTTGCAGTCTTCATTCTTCGTGAGTAGGTCCTCTACTATTACTTGAGAATGACTCATGTGCTTCCTTCAGACTCATTTCCTGCAACGTAGGTTGTACCATATTGTTAGTTTTAGTAGAATGGGTTAAACGATCACCTTCAATTTTCGATATGTTGCCAGAATTGCGAGCTTGAAGGGTGATTGTTTCGTCTCCCACCTGGAGTGTGAGTTCTCCTATGCCAACATCAATGATCGTTTTAGTAGTTGCTAAAAAGGGCCTCCCTAGAATTAAGGGAGTGTTGCTATCCTCTTCTATGTCTAGAACAATGAAGTCAACGGGAAATATAAATTTGTCGATTTTAACTAGCACATCTTCAATAACACCCCTAGGGAATCTTATAGTTTTATCTGCTAATTGAATGCTCATCCTAGTTTGTTTAGGTTTCTTGAGACCTAGTTGCTTAAACATTTTATAAGGCATGACATTGATACTAGCCCTTAAATCAGTTAATGCATTAGTAACATCTAAACTACCAATTAAGTAAGGAATCGTAAAACCCGCTAGATCTTTTAGTTTGTTGGGTAGTTTATTTTGGAGGATAGCTAAGCAAACTGCGTTTAGCTCCACATGCGACGCCTCGTCCAACTTCCTTTTATTTGCTAAAAGCTCCTTTAAAAACTTCATTGCATTTGGCATCTGCGATAGAGCTTCAATAAATGGAAAGTTAATATGTAATTTTTTGAAGAGTTTAAGAAATTTAACAAATTATTCATCTGAGCCGTCTTTCCTTGTCGCGTTAGGGTATGTCACATAAGGTTTATATTTGACAATCATTGGTTTGTTTTTATTATAATTTACCTCACCTTTACCTTTGCTTACCACCGGTTCTTGCCTCGGGCTCAACAAATCCTTCTTCATTTTGAACATTAATCCTGTTGAGTTGTTCCCTTGGGTTAGGTTCAGTATTACTTGGCAAGCTACCTTGTGGTCGTTCAGAGATTAGTTTAGAAAATTGGCCTATCTGAGTTTTGAACCCTTGGATTGACGCTTGTTGATTTTTAAGTGTTGTTTCGGTGTTCTGAAAGTGGGTTTCTGACACCGAGATAAAATTTGTGAGCTCTCTTCAAGGTTCAACTTCTTTTCCTGTTGATAGGGTGGCTGCTGGTAGCCCGGAGGTGGTCGTTGATTTCTTTGGCCTCCCTATGAGAAATTGGGGTGGTTCCTCCAACCTGCATTATAAGTGTTACTATATAGATTGTTTTGAGGTTGACGATTATTACACAAGTAATTTAATTGCTCCTTATCAATGTTGTAGCCATAAAGTTGGTATTCCCAATGGCTTGTTCCACCTCCACTTGCTTCGTACTGCATTACTGGGTGAAGCTATAAAGAACTAAGAAAACCATCAATTTTCTTATTCAAGAGTTCTACGTGATTAAAGAGCACGATGACTGAATCGACATTATAAACATCGGCTGTTTTCATTGGCTTTTTCCTCATGACTTGCCACTGATAGTTATTCAGTGACATCTCCTCTATGAACTCATAAGCATCTTCAGGTGTTTTATTATTGATGGTTCCGCCAGTAGTTGCGTCAACCATTTGCCTAGTCAAAGGATTCAGGCCATTATGGAATGTTTGAACCTGAAGCCAAAGGGTAACCCATGGTGAGGGCACCTTCTCAAAAGGTCCTTGTATCTCTCTCATGCATCGTAGAGTGTTTCTAAATCCATCTGCACAAAAGAAAAGATATCATTAGGTAATTTAGCCGTTTTAGCCGGCGAAAAATATTTTAAGAAAAATTTTTCGGTCATTTGTTCCCAAGTAGTAATTGACCCTCGTGGTATTCAACCACTGTTTAGCCTTCTTTATTAATGAAAAGGGAAACAACCGAAGACGTATGGCATCATCAGAAACACCATTGATTTTAAATGTATCGCATAGTTCCAAAAAGTTTGCTAAGTGAGTGTTGGGATCTTCATCCTGCAAACCATCAAACTGAACAAACTGTTGTATCATTTGAATTGTGTTAGGTTTCAGTTCAAAAGTATTTGCAGCTACAGCAGGTCTAACTATGCTCGATTCAGTTCCTATTAAAGAAGGTCTAGCATAATCATACATAGTGCGTGGAGCAAGATTTTGATTAGCCGCAATTGCAGGAGGTAGCTGATTTATTTTCATTCAGGTTTGTTCCTTTGCTGTCGGCTTTGGCTTTGCCCTTTCTTGTCTTGCTGGTCTCTGCTTCCTTAAGTATCAGTGTGTCTTTGCCACGAGTCATTCTTTCTATAGAGGCTTTATTTATTGGGCCTTTATTTTCCAATACTTCCTCACCAGCACGAGGCACAATTCCTCTTTGGTGGCACAATAACATCGCCAGTGATGGAAAAACCAAGATCCTAGTCTACCTTGTGGCGTAGTCTTATGCCTACATTAATTGTTCTGCCCTTGACAATAGAATGTATGAGACACATTCTGTCAAGGGTGACTGTGGTACTATGAGTGGAGGGTTTGACCCTACAGTTGACAAAATAAAACAAAATCTTGAGTTGTAGAGCCAGGAAGTAACGGTGCATTGTATAAATATTTTGATGGAAACCCGTCCACTCTTCTCCCTCGTCACACAAGTCTCTCACCAACAGGTCTTATTTTTCATCTGTAATGTCATCAATGAACTCGGAGTGTTCATCAACATTGAACTTGGGGTTGTACAACTCGTTGACTTTTTGCAGCGTCTCATAATATTAAACCTTCTTGAACGAAAATGAACTCTAACTCGTGATCGTAGAGATTAGCATAAAACTCAGTACCAGTAAAGAAGAGTAGTAGCTGGGATTGGTGTAAAATGTTTTCCACTTTAACTTCGAGATGGTTTTGGAGACTTTCTTACCCAAGTCTTGTTATGGTGAAAGGGAAATGCCCTATTCAGGATGGAAGTTTCACTTCAATATATTATCATGAAATTGTTCCTTTGCCATTTTACTCAAAAAGATTACTGGCTCATTTGTCTACACTTGCTTGGGGGATTCTGATTCACAAACTATAGTAGTAGAGGACGTATGTTCTCTAGCAGATTTAGTTGCTTTCTTGACCGTGCCTCTTGTTTTGGCGATCTTTTCTTGAGGGAGAACGATTTAAAGTTAAAAAGATATGATCTTGAGAAGAGAAAAGAAATAAAAATGGTTGCTTGAGTATGTTATAGACAGTACAGTGGGGGAGGATTTATAGTGGGTGAAAGAGGAAGATAAAAAGGCGTGTTGTTTTGTGGATAGATATAAGGCTAGCTGGAAGAGTTGTGTCCAATAGAAATTGTTCTCACTTAGAAGCATCAAATGGCTGAGTGATTTTTAATCCAATGGTGGAATATGAATTTCCCTGAATTTCGATGAGTTATAAATGATAGTACAGACTTATGGAATGTGTTGCCAGTAAAATTTCAATTCGTTGACAATGGTACCTAATTATTTTGAAAAAGGATGGAAAAAAAACTTTAACAAAACATAAATAATGTAATGCCCCAAAAATTGTTTTGTTGTTCCTGTTAAACAGTGACACAAATGTGTATAAGCTTCAATGGTTAAGTGTTCTGAGTGTGTGTGAGAAGTCTTGGGTTCAAGCCTCATATTTGCCAAATTTTGGTATTTTCTGATTAAAGCCTTAACTTTGTCCAATACACATATATTTAAGTATTTATAAAAGCATATCAGAATGGGACTGTTGGTCTGATGGTTAAGTGGAGTGCTGGAGTTTTAGAGGTCTTGTGTTCGATTCCCTGCGTCAGCTTTATTTTTGTGTTGTTTCGGGGAAGAGTTTGAGTTGGATCAGAAATCTGAGTAGTGGGTAGTTAGTGGAGAGAATTGAGGAGAAAAAGATTGGGGGTTAACAATTTCAGCAATACTGCTTTCTTTTTGGCAAATTTGGCTACCCCTTCTCCCTTTCCTCTTCTTTTGCTATCGATTCCCTTGTCTTTTCCCCTATTTCGGCTATTCTTTATTTCTTTCTTTCAATCATTTTGTTATTCACTGTTAGGAGCGTGTGTGGTAAGTTTTCATTTCACTAAACTCGAATGTTACTCTGAGTAAGTGTCTAAAAGGGTATTTTGGTTGCTACTTAGGGGTTACTCGTGAGGCTGGTATTAACACTTTGTCTACTTGAATTGGAGTCGTGCACATTTTGGCTGCGGTAAGTTGGTTCTACGATTTTAAGATTGGTTGTAAGACTCATTTTGGATTCTAAAAAGTTGGAATACTCTGATTATAGGTATAGGTGGTCTTGGGATTGCAGTTATAATGAAATTGAACCAGGTGTGTACCCAAAAACACAGAAAATGAGAAGCAAAAAAAGCCAAAAAATGAAACTGTCAACGCCACACGGGCATGTGGTCGCCCGTGTAGTAAGCTGTGTGGCCGAACACGGTCGTGTGGTTGACGAACCAGGTTATGTGCGCGTGACATAGGCGCATGACCTGACTGTGTGATGGCCGAAGAGGCCGTGTGTGAGACATGAGCTCAATCAATTAGGTCGTGTGGGCCTACACAGGTGAACCACATGGACGTGTGGCATTCTGGGCCTGGTCCTGTGATCCATACGGCCAAGGCCAAATTGGGTCATGTGGGTTGCACCGGCGTGTGGGCCGACAAGGGCAGGCCACATGAGTGTGTGAGCCCTTTTGTTTGAAATGATCTATAAGGTTGCATGGGTCACGCAAGTCGACTGGACCTATTGTAGGGTTAGTAAGCATTACTTAGACCCCTAAACGAGTATTCTGACTGTCTAATTTCAGTACTGAACATGAATTGTGATATCTGAATTAATTGTGTGATCTGATAAATTGCATATTAGCATGTCATATTTGTATGTTGCATCGCATCGGGGTTGGGTTGATGTTTTGGAGGAAGTATTCTGAAAGGCTCTTAATCCTGATATCTGGCAGCTCAGCTGCAATTATCTGATTATGTTACGCATTCAGTACAGTATGGTGTGTAGGGATGGGTGGGTCGATTTTATCTCCACATGGTGTGCAGGGTTGGACGGAGTTGGTGTGTAGAGACTGGTGGGTAGGACTCTGTTATTCTGTTCTGTACTGCATATTAATTCTGAGATGGGTTAAGGCCCTAATTCACATCTGATTCTGTATATGAGTGGGCTAAGGTCCACACCGATTCTATAAAGGGCTTAGGCTCGAACTATATATAAATATATGACTGATTTTGGATATTGTGTTGTGTGTTTATCTTTCTGTGGGGATTACATACTACGTTTGCAAAAACTCATCCTTTTCTGCTTAACATGTTCCAGTAATCCCCAACGTTAGACAGATTGGTGCAACGGAGGACTCGACAGTAACCACTGCTTCTGCCTCACGATAAATCTATGATTTTACGCTTATCATGGTTTTAATTTTTATTTGGGGAATTTTGATGTAATTATGGCCATTACGAGTTTTTGCTTAAATTTGGGTTTTGCAACATTTTATGGTTTTACTGCTAATAGTAGGAAAACTCGGGTTTTCAAGATAAACCAATGTTTTATCAAAATGTTCATGACCACTCAACAATTTCAAAGCTTTCGTGTAGGTTAACGTTTTGAAGATGATAAACTAAATAGGTGACTCAGTTTGAAAATTAGTGTTAAGATAATGTCGTGTTTTAAAATGGGAAATAAGGTGATAGTAACGATACAGTTTTAAAAGCACTCTCATGTGACATCACCAGATTCAATCATAATGTCCAAGCTGGGTTTAGGGTGGTATGATTTGTGATATTCGTGACAGGTTTTAAATATTTATAATAAGTCGTTCCTGAAATTAACTATTATCACGATGAAAGCAAGTGTACCTATCGAACAGTAGTATAGTTTTAGCAAGACCGGATTGTCGAACTCGAAGGAACTAAAAGTACCAGTAATGACTATCTTTTTATTATCTAGCCTAAGAATAATGGGGTTTGTTTTAACTAACTAATTAACTAAACTAAGAAATCACAGAAAATAGAATTGGGGAATTACTTCTGGAAAAACGATTGAATTAAGACAATACCTAAGGAAAAATCCACCTAGACTTCACTTGTTATTTGACTTTAAATCAAATGATTTATTCATTTGACTTGATCCATAGAAATCCCTAAGTTGTATTATTATCCCTCTCGAGACTAACAACCTCTAACCCTAGGTTTAATAATTGAAATCTCTTTCTAATTAACTCCCTAAGGTTGCATTAACTCGATCTATGGATCCCCTTACTAGGTTTCACCCTAATCCGGCAAAATCTTGTCACCTTATCTCTAGGCGCGCAACCAACTCCACTTAATTATGACAAATGTACTCTTAGACAGGGTCTATTCCTCCTCTAAATAAGAGCTTAACTTGAGTCAATATCCTGGAATATCAAAACAAGAATTAAGAACACATAATTAAGAACAAGTCAAATATTTATCATACAATTCAGATAATAATAACAAGATCTCTCTTAGGTTTCATTCCCCTTAGGTATTTAGGGGTTTTAGTTCAAAACTAAAAAGGTAAACATCTCAGAAGAATAATGAATACAAAACATAAAGAAAAACCCAAAACTCCTGGAGGGAAATTGAGGGGAGATCTTTAGTCTTGATGATGAATCTGGCTTCTGAGATGGAACAATCGGCTTTCCTTGAGCAGTTCCCTGCTTCCTTCTCTATGTGTGTCATTTTACTCCTCCTCTAGGGTGTATTTATAGGCTTTGGAATGCCTAAGAACCCTCAAAATTGTCCTTCTCTGAATTGGACTAAACTTGGGCTCGACAGGGACACGCCCGTGTGCGATTACTTCAGGCCGTGGTCAAGCTTCTCGTGCATGTGGTCCACCCGTGTGAGTTGTGCTTTGATTCTGCCAAATTGACACGACCGTGTAGTCTGTCCGTGTGAGGAGGTCTAGGCCGCGTTAATTTCGTACGCTGCCCATTTTCTCCGTTTTTGGCCCGTTTCTCGTTCCTTTCACTCTCCTATGCTCACCTAAGTAGAAAACATGAAATTAAGGCATGAAGAGCATCGACTTCACCAATTTTAAGGAAAAATCATTTATAAATTGTGCCAAGCATGGGATAGAAATATGTATAAATTACGGTTTATCAAATACCTCCACACTTAAGCATTTGCTTGTCCTCAAGCAAAATCCTAAACTCATAATCAAAATAATTTTTTCTCAACTTTTAATTTCTATTGATAATATCTCAAAATAATCCATAGGTAATCATACATTGAAAATTCAACTGAAAGAACATCAAAGTTTCAAACATTCCAAGTTGAGTATTTTATCATGAAAACATAGGTGTCTCCCCTTGTCTAAGTATTTACCGTTGATTCAAAATGTCATAGAGTTTCACATCCTCACTAAAGATTCACTCAAATCACTCGAGGTGTTTAAGGACAATAAATGAAGCACTCAATAGTCAATAATGAAAAGTCATTACCATAGGCTTGCATGAAAATCAAATCTCCACCACTATAAATTGAGATGAAACATCAATCAAAAGGTCTTTAGAGGGTTGTAACGTGGCTTTGGTTAGAGGGTGTGGTCACAAGCTGAAAGAAAGGGTTAGAATAGAGATTGAATTGAAAAATTGCCTAACTAGAAAAATGACTAGTCAACAATTGCGTACAACAGAGCCTTTTCTCAGAATATGAAATTTAACTTCTATTGCTCAGAAGATCACTACTACTAATATGTATACATTTTTTTAAGAAGAAGTCAATTTACAAAATAGAATAAAACATAGCTAACCAATTATTCCAACTCAAATCTCGACAGAAATAGGGATCAAATTAATTTAAGGGATTTCAACAATAATGAGTTATGGGTTAATATTGAAGGTAAATCAATGAATGGGGTGTTAGACTCAAGAGGGTTCACTAAGGGTTGATTGTGAAGGTAGGCTTTCATGGAGTGAGTGGGTTAAACCTAAGTGCCTTTATCATTTTGACATATCAAATCAAATGGTGTGGTCTTGACATGCATAATCAAGCAAGTTCTAGAATAACAATTCAATACTGGCGCACTTATAATGAAAGTGAGCATGAAAGAAATAATAGATGCTCTAAAGGCTCAAAGTCTCACAAAAATTATGGCTTTTTGATGTTTAAACCTGTGATACTAAACTTAGGGAAACAACTTAAAATTTTAAATTCTTAAAAATCAACTTATCATGCTTAATTCTCTAATGTCTTAAAGTTCAAATAATCAATGCATGAATGTCTATGTTTTAATTTAAGATATATCAATAAAAATCATAAATCAATCAAAATTTATCCTAAACATGATATGAGAGCTTTTCAAGAGAACAAGGCAATTATTCAGGGATTTTTCTGATATAAAAATGAATACCCCCCACACTTAAGATGTACATTACCCTCAATGTACAAAGATAGATATATAGAAAAGAACATAAAAATAAGATAGGGAGAGAAGTGAAACTTCCTGAGAATGAATTTCCTTGAACTGGAGTTTTGGAGAATAATTGGCGTAAGGGTGGACGAGGATACTCCGGCAGTGGTAGAGGTTCATTAGTCCATAAGTACTGTGCCAAAAGAATGTTATATCTGAAGTTGGTTATGGTCGTGGTCGAGCAGGACATGGCAGTCGTAGAGAACCTTTCCCAATGGAGTTTCGAGTCCCTAAGTAATAGTGAGCTTTGTAGCTCTTTATAACTGTGATAGAATCAGGAACTCTTTCTGGAAATATATAAGGAAGGGTAAGTACTCAATATGAATTAGCCTAAATTAAAAATTGTAAAATAATAATTATTAGTCCTAATAAAAATAAGGTGAAAGAAAAATAAAAAGTAGTCTTAAAATAAAATAAAAGTAAAAACATAAAATAATAAATAAAATTTTTTAAACATCTTCATCGCTAAATGGTTCGCGAGGTGGGGTTGGCGATGAGATGTGGAAGTGCTGACAAATCTGGTGTAGTGTAGCATCAGTGTAATCGAGCGCTGAAAACACTGCTACTCGAATCGAGTTAGACGCTTAGAGATGTCAGCGTATGAAGCCGCCACATGAACTGGATGAGAGGGTGGTGGTGGCTGAGACAGTGGGTCCTCGTGACGTGGAGGGACATCATCAGTAATGTCCTCGAGGGCCTCCTCCTCGGTAGATTTGGTGAGACGATATTGAGGAGGGTAGGTTCCTCAGCGCTTCGCGATTATCCTCATACTTAGCCTACTCAAGATGCCATGTGGGGACATCTGGCCTATGAGAGTGAGGGAGGATGATTGGGCTACTGTGTTGAGGAGCCAAAATGCCGAGCCAACTGCATCACATAGGGCCCAATGGAGATAGCCCCTTCCTATGCCGCTCCATCTGATGTTGAATGGAAAGGGCAATGAAATAAGCAAGGTCTATGACATGCTCGTGCGACATACACCATAGAAAGTAGGCGTCGTGAGTGTTGACGATGCCAGTGCTCTCTTTCCTTCCTATTAACGTGTGAGCCAAAATGGTGTGTAAGTACCTTAGAGATGGAGGGAGAGCCGATACCTTGAAGCGGCTAGGATTGTAGGAGGTAGCACCGGGGGAGGGCATCCCAGCACTTCGAGGGAGAGTAGTGGATGTGGCGGTAGAGAGTGTCGAGGTCGTTCTCATCTCTAAACTCCTCAGTATATAGACCTAAAGCGGTTCTGAACTCTGGGACGTTCAATTGGCTGACTAGACTGCCGAGGCAAAATTGAATTGTTCCCAAGTCATCGAAACGGGCTATCACGGTCTGTAGATGGAACGTTGAGCAGAGTTCCATCATGAGTTCGAGATATTTTGACTCGATAATCTCAAAGAAAAGCCCTCAAAGGTCGGTGGTGAGAAGGGCCCGAATTGCACCCGCTTCTAGCATGGCCCAGTCTATACAGTGGCCCACATTCAAGGGTTGGGCCCGTAGAATCTGGAAAAGTTCTTCTTGAGGCCCAATGAGGAACAGTAGGAAAGGGTGACGAAGTTTCGGTGTAAGACCCGAGGAAGATGACACTCCCTTCTTTTTCATCAAAGCAGGGACGGTGGCTTTCTTTCCTCGTGAAGATGACATGGTGTACCTACAATATAAAAAAGAATAATAGTTGGTAAACGAATTTCAAAAGGGAAAAGCCATGAATTTGAATTAACAATTTCAGCCAAAACTACTAATACTAACCAAACTCAACCAGAATAATCAATTTCATAGCATAATTTTGTGACATTAGCATGGTAATAGCATGAGAATAAGCATAGTAATGGCATGGGTATGACAATAGAATGAGGCTTTCCTAACAACTCGATTCAACATGAAGTGTATGATAAATAACCTAAGAATGCAAATTAAATGATAGAATAATGCACAAAATGAAAATATTATGAGAAGAATGATGATTATTTTGATAATAAGCATTAGAGACAAGTAAAATAGAAGTGAAAAGAATAAACAAACGCAAAGGGAGAGAGATTGGACATCAAAAAATAGAGTGGGGAGCGGCGCACGGGCATGGTAGGGAGGCCGTGTGGACTTGCAGCGGCTAGGGTTAGGGATTTTGAGTGAAGAAGACAATGAATAGTGCAGGGTATTTATGATTTTTGGGACATACGGCGATGGAACACGACCGTGTTCCCCAATTTTTGCCCGTGTGATTAGCGAATTTTAAATTTGGGCGCATCTGACATTTGGCCAATGCCCGTGTTCTTTGGGCGCGTAGGTGCACACAGCAATGTCGGACGGTCGTGTCTGTCTTCCTTCGCTTCTCCTGCGCCCGTGTATGTAGTCCCACGCCCGTGTTAATCTAACAGGTTCAACCATGGTTGCTTGGCATGGGCATGTCGTATGCCCATGTAATTTGACAGGTTTGACCACGGTTTCAAGGCACGGGCATTTCGCATGCCCGTGTTATTTTGGCAGGTTCACCCACGGCCATGTCGCATGGCCGTGGCAATTTATCGTAGCCCATGCTGGGAAAAATCTTTGCCCTGTTTCCACACGGCTTAAGGCACGCCCGTATGCTAGGCCGTGTCTGTGTGGGAAACCTGTATTCAAGAGCTCTGTTAGTAAGTTAGGTGTTTAAACACTAAAATTTAAAGAAGTTAATACCGTTAGTGCTCGGGTTGCCTCCCGAGAAACACTTATTTATAGTTTAAGCTTGACTTGCCTCTCTATTAAATGGTCATGGTGGTTCGAGGACTTTATACTCCTCATTCCTGCTGTGACTCTCATCAAAATAAGGTTTTAGGTGGGTATTGTTTACCTTAAAAGTGAGAACTTGGGATGGCTTACCTCGACTGTACCGAATGGAAAAATGCTAAGACTGAAAAAGGAATTTCTTCATTCAGTTTGGCAGTGACAATGTGAGGATCTGTGGCATCTAATAAAACTTTATCTCCAACCTTAAGTTGATGTGGAAAGGTATTGAGCTTGTTCTGGAGTAGTTTTGGTTTATCATGTGTTCTCGGTTTATGTGTCTGCCATTCATCTAGCTCCTCGATTTGTAGCCTTTGTTCTTCATGAATAGGTCCTTTACTAATGCTTGAAAATGGCTCATGTACTTCCTTCAAACTCATTTTCTACAAAGTAGGTTGCACAATATTGTTAGTTTTAGTAGAATAGTTTAGACAATCACCTTCAATTTTCGATGTGTTGCCGAAATTGCAAGCTTGAAGGGTGATTGTTTCGTCTCCTACACAAAGTGTGAACTCACCTGTGCCAACATCAATAATCGTTCTAGTAGTTACTAAAAAGGGCCTTCTTAAAAATCAAAGGAGTGTTGCTATCCTCCTCTATGTCTAAAACATCAAAGTCAACGAGAAACATAAATTTATCGATTTTAACTAACACATCTTCAATAATAACCCTAGGAAATCTTATAGTTTTATCTTCTAATTGAATGCTCATCCTAGTCTGTTTGGGTTTCCCAAGACCTAGTTGTTTAAACATTTTGTAAGGCATGACGTTAATACTAGCCCCTAAATCAGCTAATGCATTATTAACATCTAAACTACCAATTAAGCAAGGAATTGTAAAACTCCCTGGATCTTTCAATTTGTTGGGTAGTTTATTCTGTAGAATAGCTAAGAAAACTGCGTTTAACTTCACATGTGAAGTCTCGTCCAACTTCCGCTTATTTGCTAAAAGCTCCTTTAAAAAAGTCATTGCGTTTGGCATCTGCGATAGAGCTTCAATAAACGGTAAGTTAATATGTAATTTTTTAAGAGTTTAAGGAATTTACCAAATTTTTCATCTGAGCAGTCTTTCCACACGAGGTTTGTATTCTGTACTTACCGATTTCTGCTCATTGTGGTCTACCTCACCTTTGCCTTTGCTTATCTCAGTTTCTCGCCTTGGTTCTGGTTCAAGTGTGACTAAACCTTCCTCATCTTGACTAGTAATCGAGTTGAGTTGCTCCCTTGGGTTAGATTCTGTGTTGTTTGGCAAGCTACCTTGTGGTCGTTCAGAAATCAACTTGGCAAGCTGTCCAATCTGAGTTTTGAGCCCTTGGATCGATGCTTGTTGATTCTTAAGTGTTGTCTCAGTATTTTGAAAATGGGTTTCTGACACTGAGATAAACTTTGAGAGCATCTCTTCAAGGTTCGGCTTCATTTTCTATTGGTAGGGTGGTTGTTGGAAATCTGGACGATGTTGTGGCCTTTGATTTCCTTGACCGCCCCACGAGAAATTGGGATGGTTCCTTCAACCTACATTATAAGTGTTACTATATGGGTTATTTTGGGATTTAGAGTTATTGTTACCCATATATTGGACTTGTTCCTCCTCGATGCTAGGGTTGAAGGGTTGATATTCTGTCCACGCTCCAACTCCATTCAAATCGTAACTCATCACTAGATGTACCTGAGTAGAACCACACAAACCGTCAATCTTTTTATTTAATAGTTCTACTTGGTTAGATAGCATAGTAACCGCGTCGAGGTTGAAAACACCGGCTGCTTTTGTTGACTTTGTTCTCATAACTTGCCACTGAAAGTTATTTAGTGGCATCTCCTCAATAAATTCGTAAGCTGCCTCAGGTGTTTTATTATTGATAGTTCCTCCAGCGACTGCATCAATCATCTGCCGAGTTGAAGGATTCAGGCCATTATGGAATGTTTGATCCTGTAGCCAAATCGGTAACCCATGGTGAGGGCACCTTCTCAAAAGGTCCTTGTATCTCTCCCATGCATCGTAGAGTGTTTCTAAATCCATCTGCATGAAAAAATAGATATCATTACGTAATTTGGCTATTTTAGCCGGTGGAAAATATTTTAATAAAAATTTTTCAGTCATTTGTTCCCAAGTACTGATTGACCCTCGTGGTAACAAAAAGGGAAACGACTGAAGACGGATGGCGTCATCAAAAATGCCATTAAGTTTAAAGGTATCAAAAAATTCTAGGAAATTTGCCAAGTGAGCGTTGGGATCCTCGTCCTGCAAACTATCAAACTGAACAAACTGTTGTATCATTTCAATTGTGTTAGGTTTCAGTTCAAAATTATTTTCAGCAATAGTAGTTCTAACTATACTTGACTCAGTTCCTATTAAATTAGATTTAGCATAATCATACATAGTGCGCAGAGCAGGATTCTTATTAACAGGAATCGCAAAAGGTAGCAGATTTTCTTGGTTTTCAGCGTCTCTTCGGTTGGGGTTTGAATATCATACTCTTGCTCGTTCTCTGTGTATCTTAAGCTTCGCCTTATTTCTCTTTGGTTTCTGTGAACTGTGTGGTCGATCTCACTATCAAAAAGCAATGGTCCTGACAGGTTTCTTCTAGTTATAAACTATAAGAACCTGCCAGAAAAAGGGAAAAAGAAGAATTAGTAATAAAAATTAGAAATAAATTTAAATTACAGTAAAAGTAAATGGATAAAGTAATAAAAATAGAGTGTTCCTAATATCTTAGTTCCCCAGCAACAGTGCCAAAAACTTGATACGTGATATTCGTGACAAGTTTTAAATTTTTATAATCAGTCGTTCTTGAAACTAACTATTATCACGATGAAAGTAAATGTACCTATCGAACAGTAGTATAGTTTTAGCAAGAATTGTCAAACCCAAAGGAACTAAAAGTACTAGTAATGACTGTCTTTTTATTATCTAGCTTAAGAATAATGGGGTTTGTTTTACCTAACTAATTAACTAAACTAAGAAATCATACAAAATAGAATTGGGGAATTATTTTTGGAAAAACGATTGAATTAAGACAATACCTACAAAAAATCCACCTAGACTTCACTTGTTATTTGACTCTGAATCGGTCGATTTATTCATTTAACTTGATCCGTAGAAATCCCTAAGTTATATTATTATCCCTCTCGAGACTAACAATGTCTAACCCTAGGTTTAATAATTGAAATCTCTCTCTAATTAACTCCCTAGGGTTGCATTAACACGATCTATGGATCCCCTTATTAGGTTTCACCCTAATCTGGCAAAATATTGTCACCTTATCTCTAGGAGCGCAACCAACTCTGCTTAATTATGACAAATGTACTCTTAGACAGGGTCTATTCCTC
Source organism: Gossypium hirsutum (assembly GCF_007990345.1). Taxonomy (NCBI): domain Eukaryota; kingdom Viridiplantae; phylum Streptophyta; class Magnoliopsida; order Malvales; family Malvaceae; genus Gossypium; species Gossypium hirsutum. The sequence goes on along the minus strand of NC_053427.1, from coordinate 60,488,896 downwards.
CTCTAAATAAGAGCTTAACTTGAGTCAATACCCTGGAATATCAAAACAAGAATTAAGAACACATAATTCAGAACAAGTCAAATATTTACCATACAATTCAAATAATAATAACAAGATTTGTTTTAGGTTTCATTCCCATTAGGTATTTAGGGGTTTTAGTTCAAAACTAAAAAGGTAAACATCTCAGAAGAATAATGAATACAAAACATAAAGAAAACCCAAAACTCTTGGAGGGAAATTAAGGGGAGATCTTCAGTTGTGAAGGTGAATCCAGCTTTTGAGATAGAACAATCGGCTTTCCTTGAGCAGTTCCCTGCTTCCTTCTCTGTGTGTGCCCTTTTCCACCTCTTCTAGGGTGTATTTACAGGCTTTGGAATGCCTAAGAACCCTCAAAATTGGCCTTTTTCGAATTGGACTAAACTTGGACTCGGCAGGGACAAGCCCGTGTACGATTACTTCAGGCTGTGGTCAAGCCTATTAAAGAAGCACGGGCATGTGGTCCACCCGTGTGAGTCGTGCTTCTATTCTGCCAAATTGACACTGCCTTGTGGTCTGCCCGTGTGAGGACATCTAGGCCGTGTTGATTTAGTACGTTGGCCCATTTTCTCCGTTTTTGGCTCGTTTCTCGTTCCTGTCACTCTCCTATGCTCACCTAAGTATAAAACATGAAATTAAGGCATTAGGAGCATCGAATTCACCAATTTTAAGGAAAAATCTTCCATAAAATGTGCTAAGCATGTGATAGAAATATGTATAAATTACGGTTTATCATGGTACATTTAGTGGTATTAGAGTCAGGTTGCAAAACTCTGATGTGAATTTGGGTTTTAAAGATTAATTCTAAAGAAATGATTTTTAAATAATTTGAAATATTTTTGGACTAAGTATGTGGTACATGAGCCTTCGGCGCCGATCCTGTAAGTGTTAAAAAACTCTTTTTAGATTTGTCTAAAAAAACTATTAGATTATTTTAAACAGCCATAGGTAGTATACTGTATGAAACACACTTTAGTTAGTGTAAACTGAAAACGGTAGTGAAACTGAAACTGTAGTGACACTGCGATTTATGAAAACAAACTTGAAATTACTGATACTGCTCAGCAAAAAACTTTTGGTTAATGAATATCGAAACTGTAATTGATGCATAAAACTTTAATACAGATAAATTCTGAAATTTACGATGAGCACATGAGGTATCCTCGGACGGGGTACTAGAGGTCATAGTAGAGGCTGTAGAGGGGCTCGAGCTGGGTCCTCATCATTTAGAAATCTGCTGAAACTGGAGACGAGTGAGACGTTGGTTTCACCTACTATAGAGACTGGGTCTCAGGGCCGTGGCTGGGGACAACGCACTGTCCCAGGCTATGCTCAAGATTTTAGAGAGGGTCGCTAGACCCCACACCAGATCTAGGGGCCGTGGGTCGGTTATGAAACGCCTCTGGTTCAATGGAGCTGAGTTACTCGGGGGTGTCACTAGAGTCACCCCTAACATGGCTACATATTGGATAGAGACCACGGAAAGAATTATGGACAACCTGGACTTTATTGTTGAGCAGAAGCTTAAGGGGGCTGTTTCTGTGCTTCGCTATGAAGCATACCAGTGGTGCCTAATAGTTAAGGAGGGCACTCAGCCCGATCGATTGACTTGGTGTTACTTTAAGTCGGCCTTCCAGAGTAAGCATGTGAGAGCCAGTTACATTGATGCTAGGAGACATGAGTTCCTCTATCTCACCCAGGGAGATCGTTCGGTGGCCAAGTATGAGGCCTAGTTTCTAAGATTGAATCATTATGCGCGTGGCATGGTGGTAACTGAATATGAGAGATGTGTTTGCTTCAAGAATGGCCTCAGAGACAGTTTGTGAGTTCTGATATCTCCACAGAAAAAGCGTGAGTTTGCTACATATGTTGAGAAGGCAAAAATTGCTGAGGAAGTTAAGAGCGCTGAGTGCCAAAACCGAGAGAGAGGAAAGAAGAAGAGGGAATCGGAGCCCTCGAGTTCTACAATGAGGCCTAAGAAAAAGGTTAGATCAGATGGGCTGGTGAAAGCTGGGCCTCCTATTGCACCTACTGGGGTCGGGCTTTTATGGGTACTGTGGTAGAGGCCATCTGAGCAAGTGTTGGAGGACTACTGGGGCATGCTTGATATGTGGGTCAACTGAGCATCATGTTCGGGATTGTCCGTTGAGAACTGATCAGATACAAGCTCTGGCTAGCGGCACTGTATAGCCACCGAGAATAGTTCAACAACCACCTAGGGGTTAAGGTCAAACCAGGGGCGATAACGGGACAGAGAGCATTGGGCAGAGGTGCTAGACCGACTAAGGCAAGGCAGCCTGCACTGGTTTATGCTATTCATCGCCGTGAGGACCAAGATTCTCCAGACGTCATCACGAGTACGTTTTTAATTTTTGATGCACCTTACTTTGTGCTGATAGACATAGGCTCTACACACTCATACATAGCTAGTACTGTGTCTGAAACCTTGGGCATGTTGGTTAAGAGTACTTCTAGTGAAGTAACTATTGTGAGTCCGTTGGGACAGTCCATCCGAGTGAGTAAACTATTTAGAAACATTCCGTTAGAGGTTCAAGGGACAGTATTTCTGGTTGATTTGATGGAGCTTCCATTTGGGGAGTTCAAATTGATTTTTGGCATGGACTGACTGGTTAAACATTTAATGAGTCTAGACTATGCCACGAAAAGGGTTGTCTTGAGGACTGAGGAGGACAACGAGGTAGTGGTGATTGGGGAGCGACGAGACTATCTAGCTAATGTGATTTCTACGTTGGTGGCAGAAAAGTTGGTTCGAAGGATGTGAGGCATTCTCATCATCATCAGTGTTATGGATTCTAGAGACTCTTTAGTTAAGGACATCAAAACCTTGAGGGACTTTCTAGATGTTTTTCCTGAGGAACTACCGAGTTTGCCTCTGAGCCGTGAAGTGGAATTTGGGACTGAGCTCCGATGTCTATTGCCCCTTGCCGAATGGCATCGAAGGAGCTTACAGAGCTGAAGGCTCAATTCAGGAGTTGTTGGATTGTGGGTTCATTTGTCCCAGTGTGTCTTCATGGGGAGCACCCGTGCTATTTGTAAAAAAGAAAGATGGGATGATGAGGATGTGTATCGACTATCGACAGTTGAACAAGCTAACGATTAAGAACAAGTACCCACTTCCAAGGATAGAGGATCTATTCGATCAGTTTAGAGGGGCTTCTGTGTTCTCCAAGATTGATCTACGTTCAGGATATCATCAGTTGAGAGTTAAGTAGGCTGATGTGCATAAGATGGCATTTAGGACTCGGTATGGACATTACGAGTTCCTGGTTATGCCTTTTGGGTTGACTAATGCACCAACAAAATTTATGGACTTAATGAACCATGTGTTTCGGCCTTATCTGGACCAATTTGTGATGGTATTCATCGATGATATTCTTGTGTATTCTAAGACCGAAGACGAGCACGGTGAGCATCTCAGGGTGGTACTATAGACTCTTCGGGAGAAACAGTTGTATGCAAAGTTTAGTAAGTACGAGTTCTAGCTCCGAGAAGTAGCCTTTTTAGGTCATGTGGTTTCTACTGAGGGGATTCGTGTTGATCCTCGTAAGATTGAGGCTGTGTTCGATTGAAAACAATTGAGGAATGTGTCTAAAATCCGTAGCTTTCTAGGGCTGGCAGGATATTATTGACGCTTCGTAGAAGGGTTCTCCTTGATCACACCTCTGATGACTAAGCTTCTGCATAAGGGAGTTCCTTTCATTTCACTGATGCACAGCAAGAGAGCTTTGATAAGCTCAAAACTGTTCTAACTCGGGCTCTTGTTCTGATACAGCCTGAGCTTGGTAGAGACTTCATGGTTTACAGTGATGCTTCACATATCGATTTAGGGTGTGTATTGATACAGGATGGTAAGGTGGTAGCGTATGCCTTTTGTCAACTCAAAAGTCACGAAGTAAACTATCCTACACATGATTTGGAATTGGCTGTGGTAGTGCTCACTTTGAAAATCTGGAGGTTCTACTTGTACGGTGAGAAGTGTACTATCTACATTGATCATAAGAGCTTAAGTACCTCATCACTCAGAAGGAATTAATTCTCTATCTACATTGATCATAAGAGCTCAAGTACTTCATCACTCAGAAGAAATTAATTCTTAGGCAGCATAGATGGGTGTAGCTACTTAAAGATTATGATTATACCATTGAGTACCATCTTGGTAAGGCCAATGTAGTGGCTGATGCACTAAGTCATAGAGCCATAACCAATCTGAGAGTGATGTTCGCTCAACTTAGTCTTTTCGTCGATGGGAGTCTGTTGGCAGAACTTCAGGTTAAACCAACATGGATTGATCAAATCAGAGATAAACAGTTGGGGAAGAGTCTCTTGAGTTGCGCTTCTATCAGGTTGAGAGCGACGCTACTACTGATTTTTGGGTTAACAATGATGGGGTACTGTGTTTTCGCGGTCAGATTTGTGTACCGAATGATGAGGATCTAAGACTGTCGATTTTGAGGGAGGTGCATAGTAGCCCTTATGCTATACATCCTGGTGGAAATGAAATGTATCGAGATCTGCGAGAGTTGTACTAGTCGTCGGGGTTGAAGCGTGAAGTTAGTGACTTTGTTGCCCGCTGTTTGACTTGTTAGCAGGTTAAGGCTGAGCATCAATTACCTTCGAGTTTGCTGCAGCCGGTAAAGATACCGTTATAGAAATGGGAGCGAGTAACGGTGGGCTTCGTTAGTTGGTTGTCTCTAACACCCATTAAGAAGGATTCTTTCTGGGTTATCATGGATTAATTGACCAAAATGCTCACTTCATCCCGGTTAGGACAGACTTCTCTCTACAGAAATTGGCTAAACTCTACATCTCTGAAATAGTGAGGCTACATGGGGAACCCATCTCGATCATTTCTGAGAGGGATCCATGTTTCACGTCTTGATTTTGGAAGAAGCTTCATGAGGCCCTGGGTTCAAGATTAGATTTCAGTATTGCTTTACATCCTCAGATAGATGGTCAGTCGGAGAGGGTGATTTAAATACTAGAGGACATGTTGAGGAGCTGTGTTATCGATTTTCGAGGCAATTGTGAGGAGTACTTGCCATTAGCAGAGTTCGCCTACAATAACAACTACCAGTCCAGTATACATATGGCACCTTACGAGACCTTTTATGGTTGTAAGTGTTGCACTCCCTTGTGTTGGACTGAGTTGGGTAAGTGATGTGTTTTGGGTCCGGAATTAGTTTTTGAAATTGAGGATAAAGTTAGATTGGTTCGGGATCGACTAAAAGTGGCTTCTGATAGGCAGAAGTCCTATGCAGATCTGAAGCGTCGAGAGATAGAGTATTCTGTGGGAGATTTCATTTTTCTCAAGGTCTCGATATAGAAAAAGGTGCTAAGGTTCGGTCGCAAGGGCAAGATAAGCTCTCGGTTTATCGGGTCGTACCAGATTCTAAGACTAGTGGGACCAGTCGCATATTAGATGGAACTACCTCCAGATTTGGATCGTATTCATTGCGTGTTCCATGTCTTAATGTTGAGGCACTACTGCTCTGATCCCACGCATATTGTCCCTATTGAAGAGATTGAGGTTCGGCCGGATCTGACCTTCGAGGAGGAGCCCGTTCAAATTCTGGATCGTGACATAAAGGTTCTGAGGAGGAAATCTATTCCACTATTTAAGGTTCTATGGCGTAATCATAGCACTAAGGAGGCTAAGTGGGAGCCTGAAGATGCGATGCGTCAGCAGTATCCTCACCTGTTCTGATCAGGTAAATTTCAGTGGAGTTCTAACGCCCATAAATTTGTATTGTTGTTCCTGTTAAAATATGATAGAAATGTGTATCTACTTCAATGGTTAAGTGTTCTAGATGCGTGTGCGAAGTATTGGGTTCAAGCTTCATCTTTGCCAAATTTTGGTATTTTATGATTAAAGCCATAACTTTGTTCAATAGACTTATATTTAAGTGTTTGTAAAAGTATATTAGAATTAACCTGCTGGTCTGGTGGTTAAGTGGAGTGTTGGAGTGTTAGAGGTCCTGTGTTCGATTCTCTGCGTTTATTTTTGTGCGATTACGGGGAAGAGTTTGAGTTGGATCAGAAATCTAAGTAGTGGGTAGTTAGTGGAGAGAATTGAGGAGAAAAGGATTGGGGGTTAATAGTTTCAGGGAATACTGCTTTCTTTTTGGCAAATTCAACTACCCCTTCTCCCTTTGCTCTCCTTTTGCTGCCAAAATTCTCTTGATTTCTCTCTTATTTCAACTATTCTTTCTTTGTTCCTTTCAATCGCTCTGTTATTCACTGTTAGGGGCATGTGTGGTAAGTTTTCATTTCACTAAACTCGAATGTTACTCTGAATAAGTGTCTAAAAGAGTGTTTTGGTTGTTGTTTAGGGGTTACTCGTGAGGTTGGTATTAATGCTTTGTCGGTTTGAATTGAAGTCGTGCACGTTTCGGCAACGGTAAGTCAGTTCTACGATTTTAGGATTGGTTGTAAGACTCGTTTTGGATTCTACAAAGATGGAATACTCTGATTATAGGTATTGATGGTCTCAAGATAGTGGTTACAATGAAATTGAACCAGGTGTGTACCCGAAAACACAGAAAACGAGAAGCGACGAAAGCCAAAAAATGAAACTGTCGACGCCACATGGGCGTGTGGTCGCGCATGTGGTAGGCCGTGTGGTAGAACACAGTCGTATAGTTGATGAACTAGGCTATGTGCGCGTGACACGAGCACATGACACGATGATATAGGCTCGATCAATTAGGTCATGAGGGCCCACATGGGTGAACCACACGGGCATATGGGATTCCAGGCCAGGCCATGTTGTGACAACCCGAATTAGGGCCTAATCGGAATAGTGGTTTCGTGACCACAAATCTGAGATAGAAATAATTGTTTTATAATTATTTTGGGGTCTATGATATGATTTCATGATTTTGTGAAAATTTTGTGATGAAATTCTGTGCATTGCGCGCTTAAGTTGAGATTAGGGACTAAATCGAATAAATTGTAAAACTCATGTTTTAGAAGTTTTTAGTACGAAATTGCTTTGGGATATTAACTAGGAGGTCTTAAATAGCAATTTGACCCATTCTTAAGTTATGGACAAAAGTTGGACACGGAGGGAATTTTTTTGAAAGTTTAGTAGTAAGGGCATTTTGGTCATTTGTATATTAAATGAAATAAAATGGGAAAAATAACACAAAATTGGTTATCATCTTCATTAGTTGCTGCCGAAAATTGCTCGCCTCCACAGCTAGCGTTTCTTCAACTTTCAAGCTTCATAGTAAGTGATTTCAAGCCTCGTTTTTAATGTTCTTCACATTTTTGAAATCCTCGTAGCTCGGTTTACTTATTTCTACCATTATTTCGAGTTAGGGTTTATGTTTAAAAATTTACTCATGAATGATAGGCATGTATTTTGTTGTTTGATGGTAGAATATGAATGTTTGAAGTTATGAGAACGATCTTTTCTAAGCGATTTTTAATGAAAACGAGCAAAACGACATAATCGATAAAAATACCTATTGTTCATAACTATGTGTTAGAGTGAGAATTTGATGTTGCCATAGAAGAGAAAAATGATCAGTAGGTCATTAAACATAAGAATAAGGGCTGAAATTAAATTTCTGAGCCTTGGGGCAAAATCATAATTTTGTAAAAGTTAGGGGGAAAAATGTAATTTTTGTATAATGTGATTTTTGGATTAAAATAAATAGTTTGAGTGTTAAATGAGCTAAATATGTTGTTATAGATCAAGAAAGGCGTGGAATCGACCTCGAACGGGGGAAGGAGAAAGTTTTGGACTAAATTGCAAAAATTCCCATATTTTGCACCGAGGTAAGTTTGTATGTAAATAATACATTAATTTCATTTACGTTCTTATATTTCAGCCTATTATATATATACTAGCTGATGTTGAAGTATAAATCGACTATTGGAAGAATAGAAATAAGTAATGGAGAGAGAGATCCCAGTTGAACATTCGGAAAGATCGACTAAAATAGAGAGAGCGTAGCTAGGTCACATGTATGGTGCCGAGTGCACATCATGTGTACAAGAAAGCTACGGGATACTATGTAGTAGCTAGGTCACATGTGTGATACGGGATGTATCCCATGTAGACAAGAGAGCTACGAGACAAATCGGCTAGGTCGCATGAGTGGTACTAAGTGTTCACCATGTGTACAAGAGAGCCGAATTAAATGAAATATGATGGTGGGGCTGTGTGCTGAAACCATCAAGTATCGAGGATTAATCTGAATTGTTCAACGGGATGGTTTTGTGGTGACATTGTTGTCATGGACCTGCACTTGTGATGTATGAAATGTGGTGAAAATGATTTTTGGTATATATATATGTAAGTTAAAATGAGGTTAGTATAAAGAATGTGTGAAAGAGTGAAATTAGCATTAAAACTGTTTTGGATAGTAGCAGTGATGTGATTTTGAAAATTCATCAAAAATAGAAGGAATTTAATTAGAGGTTGAATGCGATGTGAAATTAAAGCTTAATGAGTCTATTTTCATATAAAAGAAATAGAGCAAGGAAAGGAATTCTATATTTTTAGATATTTACAATTGTGTGTGACTTGGTCAGGATGACTATGTGATCCCCTATTCCAACTTTAGAAAATCATTAAAACTTGTAAAAAACAAATTAAGAAATATAGTTTATATGCCTAAATTCCTTATTTAGTCTAGTTTTAAATGAAATAGGTTTCATGGTTATTTGAATTGTGTACTAAGAGAAATTCAATTTGTAGTGAACAGAGGTCAGATCAGTTGAGCTGTGTAACAGGGGAAACTTTAACTAATAAACGGTACTAATTGGCTGAACCAAAAATTCTAGAAAAACATTACTAAGAAGTTCTATGAGTCTAGATTCAGGAAAATTTTACGGATTTGAATTTCGAGTTTTGTAACTCGAGTTATGATTTATTTAGTGATCATGATGCAGGAGGGACAGCTTGATCAAATTGGAGTTAACAGTATAATTAAAAATATAATATAATTGAGTTATGTTGTAAACATATTAGATTCCTTATTTGTTATTTATATACTTACTTACTAAGCTATAGGCTTACTTTCTTTTCTCTCCTTTGTCTTATAGTGTCATCCAGCTAGCACAGGAGTTAGAGATCGTAGAAGATCTGCCCGCACTATCAATACTCTTGGTATCTGAACTCAACATTTTGAAATATGGCATGTATAGCAGACTTAGTTATTTTGTTACGTGTCATAATTGTCTAGGTTTAAATTACTACTTATAGTATCAAACTAATCATTTTGTACGAAGCCTTTGAAATTGGTTTGTATTGTTAATGGCATATGTTATACTGATCCATGATCAAATTGCACGCCATATTTTTGTTGGGTTTTATTTAATAGTATATACTATAATTTGTTAATACCTCGTACCCTGTTCCAACGACGGATACGGGTAAGGGGTGTTACATTTTGTGGTATCAGAGCTATAGTTTAGTCGGTCTCGGACTAATAAAGTGTGTGTAAAAGTCTAGTTATACATGCCATAAAAATATTGTAATAGTGTGGTGACTCCTGATTATTCTAAACTGTGTTTTGTTTTAATATAGTAATGGATCCTGAAGGAACTGCGGCTGATGATGCTTCTAGTAATGCGCCAGCTCCCGCACAAGGGACCGCGCCTGTGGAAAGTAAACCTGAGACATTGAGACAGGGAGATGAGGCTCGGGATGCCTTTCTCCAAATGATGAACAATTGGTGTACTGAATTCATTCGAGCAAATCCAAATGCTCAACCTCCTCCACCCCCTCCTATACCTCAGACGATTCCTGTGGCTGCTCAAGGCATAGATTTGGTAAGAATGAACAAGCCTCTGGTTGACAAGATTCGAAAACAAGGGGCCGAAGAGTTTAGAGCAAAGATTGATGATGATCCTGAGAAAGCGGAATTCTGGCTTGAAAATTCTACTTGTGTATTTGATGAGCTCTCATGTACACCCGAAGAGTGCTTAAAGTGTGCTGTATCACTTTTGAGAGATTTGGCCTACCACTGGTGGAAGACTTTGGTAGCAGTGGTGCCAAAAGAAAGAGTTACTTGGGATTTCTTCGAGGAAGAATTTAGAAAGAAATACATAAGTCAGCGATTTATTGATCAAAAACGGAAGGAGTTCCTTGAATTGAAGCAGGGCAAGATGTCTATGGCAGAGTATGAACGCGAATTTGTGAGACTCAGCAAGTATGCCCAGGAATGTGTGTCCACCGAGGCGATTATGTGCAGAAGGTTTGAAGATGGGCTAAATGAGGACATTAAAGTGCTTATAGGAATTTTGGAGTTGAAAGAATTTGTAGTATTGGTTGATCGAGCTTTTAAAGCCGAAGAATTGAACAAAGAAAGAAGAAAAGCTACTATTGAGGCTCGAGATGCCAGAAAAAGGCCGATAAGCAAGCCATTTCAGTCTCAATCAAAGAGGTCCAAAGAGACAAACCCTCAAATGACAGTTTCAACTGGGGATTCACACAGAGATCGTGGTAGAGCATATTCGGGGTCTAAAGCTCAAGCTACTTCGGTGGCAAGTGTGGGTAATGTGCGACCTAGAAAGCCCGAGTGTTAGCAATGTGGCAGGCAACATTATGGTGAGTGTTGGGGAACCGAGCGAGCTTGTTTCAGGTGCGGTTCTCGTGAGCATTTTATTAGAGACTGTCCGGAGAAAGTTAAAGAAGAAAGATTTCAGAGTGCTAGATAGAATACCACCGCTAGTAGAGGTAGACCACCGAGAAATACTGGAGGTGGGACTAGTAGTAAAACTGCGATGAAAGATTCAGCGGCAAGATCAGAAGCTAGAGCACCTGCTAGAGCTTATACTATACGTGCCCGAGAAGATGCATCATCTCCCGATGTCATTACTGGTACATTTTCTCTTTATGATACTATTGTTATTGCATTGATTGATCTCGGGTCCACTCATTCCTATATTTGCATGAATTTAGTATCTAATAAAAAGTTGCCTGTTGAGTTTACTGAGTTTACGATTAAAGTGTCGAACCCCTTAGGCCAATATGTGCTAGTTGACAAGGTTTGCAAGAATTGCCCATTAATGATTCAAGGTCACTGTTTTCCGGCTAATTTGATGCTGTTACCATTTGATCAGTTTGACGTTATCTTTGGAATAGGCTGGTTGACATTGTATGATGCCAAGGTAGATTGTAAACAAAAAACACTAGAGTTGAAATGTGAAAATGGAGCAATTCTGTGGGTTGAAATAGATGAATCAAATAAATTGCCTATGGTGATTTCGCACATGTCTGCACAAAAATACATGAGGAAAAGGTGTGAAGCTTATCTGGCTTATGTAATGAATACTGAGTTGCCTCAACTGAAGTTTGAATCAGTACCGATAGTCTGTGAGTTTCCAGATGTATTTCCAGAGGAATTGCTTGGGTTGCCTCCAAACAGAGAGATAGAGTTTTCCATTGATTTGTTGTCGGGTACTGCACCAATCTCGATTGCTCCATATAGAATGGCTCCGACTGAATTAAAAGAATTGAAGGCTCAGTTGCAGGAGTTAACAGATAAGGGATTTGTGAGACCGAGTTTCTCTCCCTGGGGTGGTCCTGTATTGTTCGTAAAGAAGAAGGATGGTTCAATGAGACTTTGCATTGATTACCGTCAGCTTAATAAGGTGACTATAAAGAACAAGTACCCATTGCCGAGGATTGATGATTTATTCAATCAGTTAAAGGGGGCCACAGTGTTTTCAAAGATCGATTTGAGGTCTGGTTACTACCAGTTGAGAGTTAAGGAGTCGGATGTGCCAAAAACCGCCTTTAGGACAAGGTATGGACAATTATGAGTTTCTTGTGATGCCTTTCGGCTTAATAAATGCTCCAGCTATATTTATGGACTTAATGAATCGGATCTTTCGGCCATATTTGGATAAGTTTGTAGTAGTGTTTATAGATGACATTCTAATTTATTCTCGGGATGAGTCTGAACATGCCGAACACTTGAGAACCATATTGCAGATCTTGAGAGAAAAGAAACTATTTGCTAAGTTTAGTAAAAGTGAGTTCTGGCTTCGTGAAGTCGGATTTTTGGGACATATAGTCTCAGGTGATGGTATTTGGGTGGATCCAAGCAAGATTTCTGCGATCGTTGATTGGAAACCGCCAAAGAATGTATCCAAGGTTAGAAGCTTTTTAGGCTTAGCCGGGTATTATAGACGTTTTGTTGAGGGATTTTCGATGATTGCCTCTCCTATGACTAAGTTGTTGCAAAAGAAAGTTAAGTTTGGATGGACTGATAAATGTCAGCAGAGTTTTGACTGAAGCACCAATTTTAGTACAGCCCGAGCCAGGAAAGGAGTTCGTAATTTATAGTGATGCATCATTGACAGGCCTTGGATGTGTGTTGATGCAAGAGGGTAAAGTCGTAGCTTATGCTTTGAGACAGTTAAAACCGCATGAGAAGAACTATCCTACACATGATTTGGAATTGGCCGCTATTGTCTTTGCCTTGAAGATTTGGCGACATTATTTGTATGGTGAAAAATGCCAAATTTTTACTGATCACAAAAGTTTGAAGTATTTGATGAATCAAAAGGATTTGAATCTGTGACAACGGAGATGGCTTGAATTATTAAAGGATTATGATCTAGTGATTGATTATCATCCGGGAAAAGCAAATGTAGTTGCTGACGCCTTGAGCAGGAAATTTCTTTTTACTTTGAGAGCCATGAATACGGGGTTAGCATTGTCTGATGATGGGTCAATCTTAGCAGAGATGAGGGCTAAACCGTTATTTCTCCAGTTTATTTGTGATGCTCAAAAGAACGATAGTGAGTTGCGAACCAAGAGAACTCAATGCGAATCAGGTTACGACTCAGATTTTCGAGTTGGACCAGACGACTGTTTGATGTTTCGAGACAGGATATGTGTACCGAAAAATGATGAATTGATTCAGAAATATTACATGAGGCGCACAGTGGCTATTTATCAGTTCACCCTGGTAGCACAAAAATGTATAATGATTTAAAGAAGTTGTATTGGTGGCCAGGTATGAAAAGGGACATTTCTGAATTTGTAACAAAGTGTTTGATCTGTCAACAAGTAAAAGCTGAACATCAAGTGCCTTCAGGATTACTTCAATCGGTAATGGTGCCTGAGTGGAAATGGGACAAGATTACCATGGATTTTTTAACCGGTTTGCCTTTGATTCCTAAAAAGAAGGATGTTGTCTGGGTAGTGGTTGATAGATTAACAAAGTCAGCCCACTTTATACCAGTACGTACAGATTACTCACTTGATAAATTAGTCGAATTATATATTTTGCTGAAATTGTGAGGTTGCACGATGTACCTATGTCTATAATATCAGATAGAGATCCGAGATTTACCTCGAGATTTTGGAAAAAGTTACAAGAAGCTTTGGGTACAAAATTGAACTTTAGTACCGCGTTTCATCCACAAACAGATGGTCAGTCGGAAAGAGTAATCCAGGTACTCGAGGATATGCTTAGATGCTGTGTCTTAGAATTTGGAGGTAGTTGGGAGAAATATCTATCTTTGATTGAATTTGCCTACAATAATAGTTATCAGTCAAGTATACAAATGGCACCGTACGAAGCCTTGTATGGTCGTAAGTGTCGGACTCCTTTATATTGGACCGAACTTAGTGAGAAACAGATTCACGGAGTTGATCGAGTTAAAGAAACCGAAGAGAAAATAAAAGTAATTCGGGATTGCTTGAAAGCTACTTCAGATCGACAAAAGTCATATGCAGATTTAAAAAGAAAAGAGATTGAATTTCAGGTGGGTGATAAAGTGTTCTTGAAGGTGTCACCATGGAAAAAGATTCTGAGATTTAGCCGAAAAGGCAAGTTGAGTCCGTGTTTTATTGGGCCGTACGAGATTACTGAGAGGATTGGACCAGTGGCATATCGGTTGGCCTTACCGGCAGAGTTAGAAAGAATTCATAACATGTTTCATGTATCAATGTTGCGACGTTATCGTTCTGATCCTTCACATGAGATTTCTCCAACAGAAATTGAGATTCGACCAGATATGACCTATGAGGAGGAACCAATAAAGATTTTGGCTCGAGAAATTAAACAGTTAAGAAATAAAAGTATAGCCTTAGTGAAAGTATTGTGGCACAGACATGGGATAGAAGAGGCTACGTGGGAACCTGAGGTAGCTATGAGGAAACAGTACCCGAACCTCTTTACCGGTAAGATTTTCGGGGACGAAAATCTCTAAAGGGGGGAGAATTGTGACAACCCGAATTAGGGCCTAATCGGAATAGTGGTTTCGTGACCATAAATCCGAGATAGAAATAATTGTTTTATAATTATTTTGGGGTTTATGATATGATTTCTTGATTTTGTGAAAATTTTGTGATGAAATTCTGTGCATTGCACGCTTAAGTTGAGATTAGGGACTAAATCGAATAAATTGTAAAACTCGTGTTTTAGAAGTTTTAAGTATGAAATTGCTTTGGGATATTAACTAGGAGGTCTTAAATAGCAATTTGACCCATTCTTAAGTTATGGACAAAAGTTGGACATGGAGGGAATTTTTTGAAAGTTTAGTAGTAAGGGCATTTTGGTCATTTGTATATTAAATGAAATAAAATGGGAAAAATAACACAAAATTGATTATCATCTTCATTAGTTGCTGCCGAAAATTGCTCTCCTCCATAGCTAGGTTTCTTCAACTTTCAAGCTTCGTAGTAAGTGATTTCAAGCCCCGTTTTTAATGTTCTTCACATTTTTGAAATCCTCGTAGCTCGGTTTACTTATTTCTACCATTATTTCGAGTTAGGGTTTATGTTTAAAAATTTACCCATGAATGGTAGGCTTGTATTTTGTTGTTTGATGGTAGAATATGAATGTTTGAAGTTAGGAGAACGATCTTTTCTAAGCGGTTTTTAACGAAAACGAGCAAAACGACATAATCGATAAAAATACCTATTGTTCATAACTACGTGTTAGAGTGAGAATTTGATGTTGCCATAGAAGAGAAAAATGATCAGTAGGTCATTAAACATAAGAATAAGGGCTGAAATTAAATTTCCGAGCCTTGGGGCAAAATCATAATTTTGTAAAAGTTAGGGGGAAAAAATGTAATTTTTGTATAATGTGATTTTTGGATTAAAATAAATAGTTCGAGTGTTAAATGAGCTAAATATGTTGTTATAGATCAAGAAAGGCGTGGAATCGACCTCGAACGGGGGAAGGAGAAAGTTTTTGACTAAATTACGAAATTCCCATATTTTGCACCGAGGTAAGTTTGTATGTAAATAATACATTAATTTCATTTACATTCTTATATTTCAGCCTATTATATATATATACTAGCTGATGTTGAAGTATAAATCGACTATTGGAAGAATGGAAATAAGTAATAGAGAGAGAGATCCCGGTTGAAGATTCGGAAAGATCGAATAAAATAGAAGGAGCGTAGCTAGGTCACATGTATGGTGCCGAGTGCACATCATGTGTACAAGAAAGCTACGAGATACTATGTAGTAGCTAGGTCAAATGTGTGATACGGTATGTATCCCATGTAGACAAGAGAGCTACGTGAGAGATAAATGTAGCTAGGTCGCATGCGTGATTCCAAGTGAAGGACACCATGTAGACAAGAGAGCTACGAGACAAATCGGCTAGGTCGCATGAGTGGTACTAAGTGTTCACCATGTGTACAAGAGAGCCGAATTAAATGAAATATGATGGTGGGGCTGTGTGCTGAAACCATCAAGTATTGAGGATTAATCTGAATTGTTACACGGGATGGTTTTGTGGTGACATTGTTGTCATGGACCTACACTTGTGATGTATGAAATGTGGTGAAAATGATTTGTGGTATATATATATATGTAAGTTAAAATAAGGTTAGTATAAAGAATGTGTGAAAGAGTGAAATTAGCATTAAAACTGTTTTGGACAGTAGCAGTGATGTGATTTTGAAAATTCATCAAAAATAGAAGGAATTTAATTAGAGGTTGAACAAGATGTGAAATTAAATATTAATGAGTCTATTTTCATATAAAAGAAATAGAGCAAGGAAAGGAATTCTATATTTTGAGATATTTACAATTGTGTGTGACTTGATCAGGATGACTATGTGATCCCCTGTTCCAACTTTAAAAAATCATTAAAACTTGTAAAAAACAAATTAAGAAATATAGTTTATATGCCTAAATTCCTTATTTAGTCTAGTTTTAAATGAAATAGGTTTCATAGTTATTTGAATTGTGTACTGAGAGAAATTCAATTCGTAGTGAACAGAGGTCAGATCAGTTGAGCTGTGTAACAGGGGAAACTTTAACTAATAAACTGTACTAATTGGCTGAACCAAAAATTCTAGAAAAAAATTAGTAAGAAGTTTTATGAGTCTAGATTCAGGAAACTTTTATGGATTTGAATTTCAAGTTTCGTAACTCGAGTTATGATTTATTTAGTGATCATGCCGCAGGAGGGACAGCTTGATCAAATTGGAGTTAACAGTAAAATTAAAAATATAATATAATTGAGTTATGTTGTAAACATATTAGATTCCTTATTTATTATTTATATACTTACTTACTAAGCTATAAGCTTAGTTTCTTTTCTCTCCTTTGTCTTATAGTGTCATCCAGCTAGCACAGGAGTTAGAGATCGTTGAAGATCCGCCCGCACTATCAATACTCTTGGTATCTGAACTCAACATTTTGAAATATGGCATGTATAGCAGACTTAGTTATTTTGTTACGTGTCATAATTGTCTAGGTTTAAATTACTACTTATAGTATCAAACTAATCATTTTGTACGAAGCCTTTGAAATTGGTTTGTATTATTAATGGCATATGTTATGCTGATCCATGATAGAATTGCACGCCATATTTTTGTTGTGTTTTATTTAATAGTATATACTATAATTAGTTAATACCTCGTACCCTGTTCCAGCGACGGATACGGGTAAGGGGTGTTACACATGTGATCCACACGGCCAAGGCCAAATTGGGGCGTGTGCGCCCACACAGGCAGGCCACATAGGCGTGTGAGCCCATTTTTTTGAAATGATCTGTAAGGTTGCATGGGTCACCCATGTCGATTGGGGACTTACTGTAGGGTCAGTAAGAGTTATTTCGACCCCTAAACAAGTATTCTGACTATCTAATTTCGATACTGAGCATGAATTGTGATATCTAAATTGATTGTATGATCTGATAAATTGCATATTAGCATGTCATATTTGTATGTTGCATCGCATCGGGGTTAGGTTGATGTTTTGGAGGAAGTATTCTGAAAGGCTCTTGAGCCTGATATCTGGCAGCTCAACTGTAATTATATGAATATCTGCCGCATTCGGCACATCATGGTGTGTAGGGATGGGTGGGTTGATTTTATCCCCACATGGTGTGCAGGGTTGGACGGAGTTGGTGTGTAGAGGCTAGTGGGTAGGACTCTGTTATTATATTTTGTTCTAATGTTCTTTCTGAGATAGGTTAAGACCCTATTTTGTATTTGATTCTGTATTTGAGAGGGCTAAGGTCCACACCGATTCAGTAAAGGGCTCAGGCCTAAACTATATATAAATATATGATTGATTTCAGATATTGTGTTGTGTGTATAATTTTCTGTGGGGATTACAGACTGAGTGTGCAAGAACTCACCATTTTCTGCTTAATCTGTTTAGGTAATTCCTAGCATTAGACGGGTCGGTGCAGTAGAGGACTTGACAGTGACCACTGCTTCTTCCCCATGATAAATTTACGATTTTATGCTTATCATGATTTGAATTTTTTTTTGGGGAATTTTGATGTAATTATGGTCATTACAGGTTTTTGTTTAAATTTGGGTTTTGCAACATTTTATGGTTTTACTGCTACTAGTAGGAAAACTCGGGTTTTCAAAATAAACAAACGTTTTATCAAAATATTCACGACCACTAAACAGTTTTGAAGTTTCCACATAAGTTAACATTTTGAAGATGATAAACTAAATAGGTGACTCAGTTTGAAAATCAGTGTTAAGATAATGTAGTGTTTTAAAATGGGAAATGAGGTGATAGCAACGATACGATTTCAAAAGCACTATTTTGTGTCATCGTCAGATTTGGCCATAACATCCAGGTCGGGTTTGGGGTGTTACAAATACAATAAACTAAAATCTAGGAGTACTAATTAAAAATTAAAACTTTTCGACCAATTTAATTGTCTCTGCCTACTTTTGATCATTGCTGCCAAAATAGGGTTTCAGCCTCTGTCCACTTACTCTCGAATTGTGACTGCACCATGAGGAAATACGTTAACAACTTCAAAAGGTCTAGACCAATGTGAATGCAATTTACTTGGGTGCAATTTGAGTCAAGAATTGAATAATAAAACCTGTTGACCTGCAATAAATTGTCACTGCAAAATAATCTTGTCATGCCATCATTTCGTCTTTTCCTTGTCATGCCATCGTTTCGTCTTTTCAGAAGCATTTCTACTAATCTCCTCTAGATCAGTGATATCCAACAGTCTTTTCTTTCCAGCTGCTTCATAGTTCATATTCACTTGCTTAATTGCCCACATTGCTTTGTGTTGCAATTCAATTGGAAAGTGACATTGTTTCCCAAAAACCAATTGATACACATATCAAACATCAAAATACACACATATTCATCAATGGTAAAACCCTAAAACTTTAATAATTTTGCAAATTATTTCCTAGGCTAGCTAGAATAAGCTACAACGACTCTAAAAACATAGAAATCATTAAAAATGGGACAAACTATACTCACATGTAAGCAAAAATGAGAAGGCTAAATGTTCAAGCTTCCATGGATGTTATTCTTTTTGATTTTTAGTGGTGATAGCCAAATTAGAAAGATGATATCCTTATTTTCATTATTTTAATTAGGTTTATTTATTAATTTACTTATTTAACATTTGTTATAATTCATTAAAATTCATTTAATCATGTCCAAGAATGTCTACTAACTTTATAAATGGGCTAATTACCATATAAGGACCTTGATAAACCATCAATTATACATATTTTTACCCTATGTTTAATGCATTTTATGGATGATTTCTCATTAGAATTGGTGAATTCGATGCTCCTAATGCTTTAATTTCATGTTTTATACTTAGGAGAGCGTAGGAGAGCGAAAGGAAAGAGAAACAGGCCAAAAACAAAGAAAATGGGCCAAAGTATGAAATCAACACAGCCTGGACCTCCTCACACGGGCAGACCACACGGCCGTGTCAATTTGGCATGCTCGAGCACGGCCTGAAGTAATCGAACACGGGCATGTGCCATGGGCGTGTCCCTGCCAAGCCCAAGTTGAGTTCAATTCGGAAAAGGCTAATTTTGAGGGCTTCTAGGCATTCCAAAGCCTATAAATACACCCTAGAAAAGGAAGAAAAGGGGAGACGGAGAAGAGGGAGTAAGGAATGCTCAATTTTTATTACTTTAGCAATTTATTTTTCTTGCAATTTAATTTAATTTTATTATTATTATTTATTAACCTACTCTTTCTTTCTCTTGGCAGGTTTTTATAGTTTATGACAAGAAGAAACCCGTCGGGACCATTACTTTTTGACGAAGAAATCGATCGTACAGTTCGTAGAAACCAAAGAGAAATAAGGCACAGCTTAAGATACATGGAGATCAAGCAAGAAGACGATACTCAACGCCTAACCGAAGAGATGGCTGAAAACCAAGGCAATCAGCTACCTCCTGCAATTGCGGTTAATCAAAATCCTACTCCACGCACTATGTATGATTATGCTAAACCTTCTTTAACAGGAACTGAATCCAGCATAGTTAGACTTGCTGTAGCTGCAAATACTTTTGAACTAAAACCTAACACTATTCAAATGATACAACAATTTGTTCAGTTTGATAGTTTGCAGGATGAGGATCCCAACGCTCATTTAGTCAACTTCTTAGAACTATGTGATACATTTAAAATTAATGGCGTTTCTGATGATGCCATACATCTTCAGTTGTTTCCCTTTTCATTGAGGAACAAAGCTAAACAATGGTTGAACTTGTTACCACGAGGGTCAATTACTACTTGGGAACAAATGACCGAAACATTTTTACTAAAATATTTTTCGCCGGCTAAAATTGCTAAATTACGTAATGACATGTCTTCTTTTGTGTAGATGGATTTAGAAACACTTTACGATGCATGGGAGAGATACATGGACCTTCTGATAAGGTGCCCTCACCATGGGTTACTACTTTGGCTCCAAGTACAAACATTTCACAATGGTCTGAATCCTTTGACTCGGCAAATGGTTGACGCAGCGGCGGGCGAAACCATCAACAATAAAACACAAGAAGATGCCTACTAGTTTATAGAGGAGATGTCACTGAATAACTATCAGTGGCAAGTCATGAGGACAAAGCCAATGAAAACAGCCGGTGTTTACAACGTCGATTCGGTCACCATGCTCTCTAACTAGGTAGAACTCTTAAGTAAAAAGATTGATGGTTTTCTTAATTCTTCACAGGTTCACCCAGTAATACAGTGCGAAGCAAGTAGCAATGGAACAAACCATTCGGAATACCAACCTTATGGTCACAGCATGGATAACGAGCAATTAAACTACATGGATAATAATCCTCGACCTCAAAACAATCCATGTAGTAACACTTATAATGCAGGTTGGAGGAACCACCCCAATTTCTCGTGGGGCAGTCAAGGAAATCAAAGACCACAACATCCTCCGAGCTACCAATAACCACCCTGCCAACAGGAAAAGATGCCAAACCTTGAAGAGATGCTCTCAAAGTTTATATCAGTGTCAGAAACCCATTTTCAGAACAGTAAGACAACACTTAAAAATCAACAAGTGTCGATCCAAAGCCTCAAAACTCAAATAGGTCAGCTTTCCAAACTAATCTCTGAACGACCACAAGGTAGTTTGCTAAGTAATACCGAACCTAACCCAAGGGAACAACTCACTGCAATTAATATTCAAGATGGCGAAGGAGTCGTTGAGCCTAAACCAGAACCGAGGCAAGAAACTGTGGTAAGCAAAGGTCAAAGTGAGGTAGATCAAAATACAAACAAACCAGTGACTGTCGAATATAAACCTCATGTGCCATACCCCAACGCAACAAGGAAAGACCGCTCAGATGAACAATTTGGTAAATTGCTTAGACTCTTAAAAAAATTACATATTAACTTACCATTTATTGAAGCTCTATCGCGGATTCCAAACGCAATGAAATTTTTAAAGGAGCTTTTAGCAAATAAGCGGAAGTTGGACAAGGCGTCACATGTGGAGTTGGACGTAGTTTGCTCGGCCATTCTCCAAAATAAACGACCCAACAAACTAGAAGACCCAGGGAGCTTTACTCTTCCTTGCTTAATTGTTAGTTTAGATGTTAATCATGCATTAGCTAATCTAGGGGCTAGTAACAACATCATGCCTTACAAAATGTTTCAACAATTAGGTCTAGGGAAACCCGAATAGACTAGGATGAGCATTTAATTAGCAGATAAAACTTTAAGATTCCCTAGAGGTATTATTGAAGATGTGCCAGTTAAAATCGATAAATTTATATTTCTCGTTGACTTTATTGTTCTAGACATAGAAGAGGATAGCAGCACTCCCTTAATTTTAGGAAGGCCATTTTTAGCAACTATTAAAACCATCATTGATGTTGGCACAAGTGAACTCACACTCTGGGTGAGAGACGAAACAATCACCCTTCAAGCTTGCAATTCTGGCAACACATCAGGAATTGAAGGTGATCGTTTAAACCATTCTACTAAAACTAACAATATGGTGCAACATATTTTGCAGAAAATGAGTCTGAAGGAAGCACAGGAGTCGTTCTCAAGCACTAGTAGAGGACCTATTCATGAAGATCAAAGATTACAAATTGAGGAACTCGATGAATGGCGAACGCACAAACCAAGAACACCCGAAAAACCCAAACTACGATGCTGATACCTCTCCAAATCAACTTAAGGTTGGTGATAAGGTCTTATTAGATGCTGCAGATCCCCACATTGTCACTACCACACCGAATGAGGAAATCCCTCTTACGGTACTCAGTATTTTTCCATTCGGTACAGTGGAGGTGAGTCATCCCAAGTTCAGCACTTTTAAGGTAAACAACACCCGATTAAAACCTTATTTTGATGAGATTGATAGCAGGAATGAGGAGTATAAACTCCTCAAACCGCCATGACCATTCACTGGAGAGGTAAGTCGAGCTTAGAATATAAATAAGTGCTTCTCAGGAGGCAACCCGAGCACTAACAATATTAATTTCTTTAAATTTTGGTATTTAACTCCTAACTTATTAATAGAAATCTTGAATACAGGTGTTTCCACAGAGACACAGCCAAGCACACGGGCGTGCTTAAGGCCGTGTGAAAATAGGGCAAGGATTTCCCCAACACGGGCTACGATAAAATGCCACGGCCGTCCGATATGGTCGTGGTTGAGCCTGCCAAAACAGCACAAGCGTGCGACACGCCCATGTGGAACACCCGTGGTCGAACCTGTTAAATTAACATGAGCGTGGGGCTTGCACACATGGGCGTGGAAGAAGTGAACGAAGCTAGACACTGCCGTGCAACACGGCTGTGTGAACCCACACGCCCGAGGAACATGGGAGTGTACTAAATGCCAGACGTGCCCAAATTTAAAATTCGCGAATCACACGGGCTGAAATTGGAGACCACGAGCATGTGCCCTGGCTGTGTGGCCCAAAGTCTATATATACCCTACACTATTCACTTTCCTCCCTATTCAAAACCCCTAAACCTAGCCGCTACAACTCTACACAGCCTCCCTGCCACACCCGTGTGCCGCCTACAACTCCATTCTCGATGCCAAATGTCTCCCCTTAGTGTTTGCTAACTCCTTTTTCTTTTATTGCATTGATTTATAATGCTATTTATCATATTAATCTATATTTTTCAAGTTATTTCCATATTGATAATCACATAAATTTCATTTATCAAACAAGTTATCATCTTTCTCATGTTTAAAATCTTACTCAGTACATGATTCCTACACTTCATTCAATTAGTTAGAAGTGAATATTCTTGGCTAGGATAGTTTAAATAATCATGCATGTTTTGTTGACATCTCTTTTCATTCATATAGTATTTTGCATTCCGTTCCTCTCCATTTTTACTTATATTACCATGCTCATGCCACAAAGAAATGGGTCATTGAACTTATTGTTTTAATTGAATTTAGTAATTGTGGCTGAATATAGTTATGCATTTTCCTTTTCGAATTTAGTCCCATTCCTTTTATATATTATAAATTGTCCACTCATCAAAAGACGAATTGATGTTTCCACTTGCAGGTACACAATGTCGCCTTCAAGAGGAAAGAAAACCACTGTACCTGCTTCAAAGAAGAGGAAGGAATTTCCTTTATCGCAGGTCCAACCGTGAAAATTTGTCACCCTCTTCTACAGTTTCCCCGAGGGCCTCAAGAAGAACTTTTTCAGATACTTCGGGCCCAACCTTTAATTGTAGGCCGTTGTATCGACTAGGCTACCGTAGACAAGTTCAGATGGCTGATACGATTCGGGCCGTTTTAACCACCGACCCTTGGGAGCTGTTCTTTAGGATCATCGAACCAACATACCTCGAGCTCACGATGGAACTATGCTCAACGTTTCATCTCCAGACCATAATGACGAACTACGATGATCTTGGCACGGTGCAGTTTCACCTAGGCGGGTTAGTCCACCAGCTAAGCGTCCCAGAGTTTGATGCAGCACTAGGCTTATATACAAAAGAGTTTAAGGTGGAGAATGAACTACATGCTCTTAGTCGCCACATACATTCCTCTCCCTTGAAGTGGTGGCACACTTTGGCCCCTAGCACAGCCTCCTACAATCCTAGCTGCTCCAAGGCATCAGTTCTCCCACCATCCCTAAGGTACTTACATGCTATTTTAGCTCACATGATTACAAGGAGGCGAGAGAGCACTAGCGTCATCAACACCTATGACGTCTACTTCTTATGATGCATGTCGCAAGGGCACGTCATCGACCTTGCCTATTTCATCGCCCTTGCTATTCAGCACCAGACGGAGCGGCATCGGAAGGGGGTCATCTCTATTGGCCCTTACATGACTCAACTGGCGCGACACTTCGGGCTCCTCAACACCGCGGCCCAAGAATCATCCCTCACCCTCATCGGCCAGATGTCTCCACAAGGCATCTCGAGCATGCTTAGCATAAGGATGATCGAGAGGCGCAGAGGAACCTACCTTCCCTAGTATCGTCTCACCCAATCTACTGAGGAGGAGGCCTACGAGGACATTTCTGATGATGTCCCCCCACAGCATGAAGACCCACCGACTCAGCCACCACCACCCTCTTGTCCAGTTCATGCGGCAGCTTCATATGCTGACATCTCTGAGCACCTCACTCGATTCGAGCAACAGTGTTTTCAATGATTTGACAACATTGATGCTACTTTCCAACAGATTTGTCAGCACCTCCACATCTCATCGCCAGTCCCACTTTGCGAACCATCTAGCGATGAAGATGTTTAAAAATATTTACTTATTATTTTATGTTTTTAATTTTTCTTGAAACTACTTTTTATTTTTATTAGATTTTAGAAATTTTATTTTTAATTATTAATTTCGATTATTTCTTTTTGAGTAATTATTCTCCCTAATATCCCTTAAAAAGTTCCTGATTTTATCACAGTTCTATAGAGCTCTTAAGCTCATCATCAAATAGGAACTAAACCTCCATTGGGAAAGGTTCTCCACGACTGCCATGTCCTGCTCGCCCACGACCATAGCTACCACTACAGATAATATCCTTTTGGCACAGGACTTATGTCCTAATGATCCTCTATGATCGCCGGAGTATCCTTCTCCACTCTCGAACCGATTCCTTTCCAGAACTCCAATTCAAGGAATTCATCATACAGAAAGTTTCACTTATCTCCTTATCTTAATTTTATATACTCTAATATCTATCTTTTTACGTTGAGGGCAATGTATATCTTAAGTGTGGGGGGTATTTATTTCATTATCAAAAAAATCCCTGAATGATTGTCTTGTTTTCTTGAAAAGCTTTCATATCATATTTAGGATAAATTTTAATTGATTTATGATTTTGATTGATATATCTTGAATTAAAACATAGGCCTTTATGCATTGGTTCTCTAAACTTTAAGATAGTAGATAATCAAGCATGATGAGTTGATTTTTAAGAATTTAAAATTATAGGTTGTTTCCCTAAGTCTAGGTATTACTTTGAATTAGAATTCAAGAGTCTAAACATCAAAAAGCCATAATTTTTGTGAGATTTTTGAGTGTTTTGAGCATCTATTAATCTTTTCATGCTCACTTTTATTATTGCTTTGAGTGCGTCAGTATTGAACTGTTATTCTAGAACTTGCTTGATTATGCATGTCGAGACCACACCATTTGATTTGATATATCAAAATGATTAAGGCACTTAGGATTAACCCACTCATGTCATGGAAAGCCTACCTCCACGATTAACCCTTAGTAAACCCATTTGAGCCTAACAAACCATTCCTTGTATTAACCTCAATATTAACCTTTAACCCATTATTGTTGAAATTCCCTAAATTAATCCCTATTTTTGTCGAGATTTGAGTTGAATGGATTACTTAGCTATGTTTTGTTCTTAATAGTTAGTCTATATTATTTTAACTTGTTCTTTAAAAAAAAACTATGTATACATATCTGTAATTTCATATTCTGAGAAGAAGCTCTGTTGTACGCAAGTGAAGATTCACTCTTTCTCTAGTAAGGTAATTTTTCAATTCAATCTTTATTCTAACCCTTTGTTTTAGCTTGTGACCACACCCCCTAACCAAGCCTCATTACAACCCTCCAAAGATCTTTTGATTGATGTATCATCTTAAATTATAGTGGTGGAGATTTGATTTTCATGCAAGCCTATGGTAATGACTTTTCATTATTGACTATTGACTGCTTCATTTATTATCCTTAAACACCTCTAGTGATTTGAGTGAATCTTTAGTGAGGATGTGAAACTCTGTGATATTCTGAATCAAAGGTAATTACTTAGATGCGGAGAGACACCTATGTTTGCATGATTAAATACTCAACTTGGAATGCTTGAAACTTTTATGTTCTTTTAGTTGTATTCTCAATGTATGATTACCTATGGATTATTCTGAGATATTATCGATAGAAATTATAAGTTGAGGAGAATTTATTTTGATTATGAGTTGAGAATTTTGCTTCAGGACAAGCAAATGCTTAACTGTGGGGGTATTTGATAAACCATCAATTATACATATTTTTACCCCATGTTTAATGCATTTTATGGATGATTTGTGATTAGAATTGGTGAATTCGATGCTTCTAATGCTTTAATTTCATGTTTTATACTTAGGAGAGCATAGGAGAGCGAAAGGAAAGAGAAACGGGCCAAAAACGGAGAAAATGGGCCAAAGTATGAAATCAACACGGCCTGGACTCCTCACACGGGCAGACCACACGGTCGTATCAATTTGGCAGGCTCGAGCATGGCCTGAAGTAATTGAACACAGGCGTGTGCCATGGGCGTGTGCCACGGGCGTGTCCCTGCCAAGCCCAATTGAGTCCAATTCGGAAAAGGCTAATTTTGAGGGCTTCTAGGCATTCCAAAGCCTATAAATACATCTTACATAAGGAAGAAAAGGGGAAACGGAGAAGGGGGAGTAAGGAATTACTCCAAGGAAGCCTGTTGATCCATCTCAAAAGCCAGATTCATCATCAAGACTAAAGATCTCTCTTCAATTCCCTTCAGGAGTTTTGGGTTTTCTTTATGTTTTGTATTATTTATTCTTCTGAGATGTTTTCTTATTTAGTTATGAACTAAAACCCCTAAATACCTAAGGGGAATGAAACCTAAGATGAATCTTATTATTATTTTCTGAATCGTATGATAAATATTTAACTTGTTCTTAATTATGTGTTCTTAATTCTTGTTTTGATATCCCAGGATACTGATTCAAGACATGCTCTTATTCAGAGGAGGAATAGACCCTGTCTAAGATTACATTTTTCATAATTAAGCGGAGTTGATTGCGTACCTAGACATAAGGTGACAAGATTTTTCCGGATTAGGGTGAAACCTAATAAAGGGATCCATAGATCGAGTTAATGCAACCCTAGAGTGTTAATTAGAGAAATGTCTCGGTTATTCAATCTAGGGATTAAACATTATTACGCTTGAATAGGGATAATAACATAACTTAGGGATCTCTATGGAACAAGTTGAATGAATAAATCATCTGATTCGGAGCCAGAATAACATGTAAAGTCTAGGTGGATTTTTCCTTAGGTATTGTCTTAAGTCAATCGATTTTTCCCAAAAGTAATTCCCGAATTCTTTTCTCTGTGCATTCTTAGTTTAGATAATTAGTTAGTTAAAACAAAACCTCTTTATTCTTAGGCTAGATAATAAAAAGACAGTCATTACTAGTACTTTTAGTTCCTTTGGGTTCGATAATCCGGTCTTGCTAAAACTATACTACTGTTCGGTAGGTACACTTGCCTACATCGCAATAATAGCTAGTTTAAGAACGAGTAATTATAAATATTTAAAACCTATCATGAAATCATGTGATCAGACCTCCACTATTTCATTACATAGCCATTTAGTACCTTTAGCTAATAGAACTCAAATTTTGCAATTTACGCGATATAGTCCTTTTTATCAAATTAAGCATTCAAACGATAAAATTTCTTAACGAAATTTTCATACAATCATATTATCATGCTGTAGACATTAAAATAATAATAAAACAATTATTTTGACCACAAATTTGTGGTCCCAAAACCACTATTCTGATTTGACAAAAAACAGGCTGTTACAAATTTGATTGTACCTAGAATAGTCGCCTAAAAAGCAATAATAGGATTTTCCAGCAAGTCGATACATCATTTGGTCGATGAAGGGGAGTGGGAAGTGATCCTTCTTTCTGGTGGCATTCAATTTGCGATGACCCAATTCAAACTCACCATCCCATGGGAATGTGTGTAGGAATTAGTTCATCCTTATCGTTACGAACCACAATGATGCCACTCTTTTTAGGCACGTATTGCACTGGACTTACCCAATTGCTATCAGAAATTAGGTAAATAATTCCACTTCTTGACAACTTCTTTGTCTTCTTGTTTAATCTTCTTTGTTGTTCAATTGATTGGTTGCCTTCATCTTCCAACTTGATCTTGTGCATGCAAAAAGAAGGACTAATACCTTCAATATCAACAATATTTCAAGCAATAGCTCATTTATGTTACTTGAGAATATGGACCAATTTCTCTTCTTGAGTTACATTCAGTGTTGCAAAGACAATAACTGAGAGAGATTGTGATCACCTAGAAAGACATATTTAAGATGAGGAGGTAGTGGTTTCAATTTCAGAGTAAGAGCTTCTTCAATAGATGGTTTGAAGTTGTTCTATTGGCTGGGTCTGAGGATTCAATCTACCATCCATGCTTGAGTTCAAGATTATTAGCTTCAACCATGCTGTCACAATCGTCTAAGGATTCGACATCAGATATTATTGCAAACTCTTTAGAATGTGCTTTGGTCATTAAATTCTTCCTCAATTAGATCATCTAGCACATCAACAGTATGACATTCTTCTTTGTCCTTACATTGAATAGATTCAAAAACACTGATGGTAACTTTGCTCATCAGTAAGTCGCATGGTTAGTTCCCCCTTATAAACATCAATAAGAGTTCAACCGGTGACTAGAAATGGTCATCCCAAGATTATGGGGACCTTCTTGTCTGCCTCACATTCAATATGATAAAATTTTCTGAAAAAATGAATTTATCCATACAAAATAAGATGTTTTTTTATTTTCCCTTCAGGTTGGGCCAAGGATCGATCAGTTAGTTGTAATGTCATTGTAGTAGATTTCATGTTACCAATTCCCAACTTTCTAAAAGTAGATAGTGGAATTAGGTTAGTGCTAGCTCCCAAGTCGCATAAAGCCTTACCCAAATAATGATTGCCAATTGAACATAGGATGGTAAAGCTCCCAGGATCTTTCAATTTAAGGGGCAACTTTTTTGTCAAAATAGCACTACAGCCTTCTGTGAGTGCAATAGTTTTAATATCAGTGAGCTTATTCTTCTTGGACAAGAGGTCTGTCATAAATTTCCCATAACTAAGAATTTGTACTAGAGCGTCTACTAAAAGAATGTTAATCTATAATTGCTTCAGTGTGTCAAGGAATTACTGAGACTACTGGTCATGCTCATTCTTTCTAAATCTTTGTGGGAAGCGTAAAGGTAGAGATATATCTACTTGCACCGACATTTTTTATTGTGTCGACAGTTTCAAAGGTCAGACATTAGGCATATGAGTGATAATTTGTGGGACTTCTTTGTATGATGCATCGAAAAATTCTTCAGATTCAACCTTCTCACCAGTGATTATGCCATCTGTATCTTGAGGTGCTACAGTAGAGTCTAGAAATGGTTCACCAGTTTGTTTACCACTCCTAAGAATGACAACCTTACAATGTTTTGCCCCCTCAGACTAGGATTTTCTATGTCACTAGGTAATGAGCCTGGTGGTCGAGTATTCAGATTTGAATTAATTTGTCCTAATTGTACTTCAAATGCTCAAATGGAATATGAATTCCCTTGTACGATATCTTTCGTACAAGTAATATGCTCCCGCATTAACTCCTCAAGAGTTGCTAATGAGTCAGAAGTAGAAGCTTGAGTGTACGGTTGCTGTCAATGTCCTTGAACATGTTGATTTGGTATTGAAGAGTTTTTGCTTGTACAACTCTGGAGATAGGGTATTGATAATCATTGTGACAGCCCTAAATTGACCCTAGTCGGAAAGTGGTTTCGGGACCACTAAATTGAGTCATAAAAATAATTAACCGTCATAGTTGATGCTTATTATATATATATATGCATGTGTGAAAATTTCATGTTTGAATTTTGTTAACTGTAAGTGGATTTTATTAAATAGGACTTATGTGAGAAAATTTAGAAATGTGCTAGGCAAATGTAAAGTGGCCTATTAATGCATGTTATGAAAATGATGGGTTTGCATGTCAAATTACCCAAGATTTGAGCTAGCGGCCGGCCATGCTATGGGGTGAAACATGTTGTGAATAGTGTTTTATGTTAGAAAGAATAAAATAAAAGGTTAGTAATTAAATAATGAAAAAGGGAGGGGTGATGAAAACAAAGTTGTCTCATCCATGCCCCCCCTTCCATTGCCGTGAATTGAAGGAAGAAAACAAAGAAAAAAATGTTCATCTTCTAACATCCTTGACCGAAAATGCTAAGAAGAAGGGGAAAGGGAAGTAAAATATTCGGCCACTCCTTCTAGTCTTGAACAAGGTATGTAATTTATGGTAGCTTTTGAAATTGTTGAATGTATTAAGCTAGTTACTAAGTCCCTTAGTTAGCCCATGTTCAAATTTTGAATCTTGTTGGTAACATGAGCAATCGGTCATGAGAAAATGTTCAAGAAATGGTTGTTGTTCATGTTATTTGGATGAGAAATGGTGAGTTTTGTTGTTTCATGTCAAGTTAGGTGAATGATGATAGATGAGTGTTTGAACTATAAAAAGAATCATAGGTGAGCATTAGATACTAAGGGAAAAGAATCGGCTACCTTGTTATGAGCTAGGGCCATATGTGAGTTTGGTTGTGTTTGAATATTACATGCTTGATAGAATGGTGGATGAAAGTGCCGAATGTGGTCTTTGGTTTGGGCATAAGGAATAATAGTATGCATAGGTTTCGGCTTTGGTAGTACCTATGTAATTATAATTAGTTCATTTTGATGGTTCAGCTTGAGGTGATAAGTGAAAGTTTAAAGGTTTGCTAAAGTTTCTTTGTCATTGCCGAATGTGTGTATAGTTAAAGAGAATTTGTTAAAGTGTTTGGTCAATTGATATTGGGTTAATGATATGTGTATTCGGTCATAAAGGTGCACATGAGGAAATGTTAGATTAATGGTATTAAATTGCTTAATGTGATTAAAAATGCGTATTACCATTTTGTATTTGAGCTAAAGGTGGCCATATGACCTATCAAATTCATTGTCATATTCGGCCATAAGCTAGCATAATGAGACTTTAATAAGTTAAATTTGTTTGAATTAGCTCAAGAGCTTAGAGGACCAAAGTTGGATAAGGGAAAGGAAAAAGTGATCGAATAGCCGTCGAAATCGTTCGACAACATCCGAGGTAAGTTTTCGAGTAATGGAACTTAGATTATGATTCGATTAGATCATGTTTTAAGCAAATCAATATCATGCTCTTTGTATGTAACTATTGAGCCGAAAATGATAATGCTTGATAAGTGACTTGTGTTTGAATTCTAGTTATGAAAATGAAATATAGATGTGTCATGATTTATTGATATGTGCATGGATATTTGGATGATAACCGGGCTAAGTCCAGAAGGCATTTGTGCTAGTGACTAATTTCGGGCTAAGCTCCGAAGGAATTTGTGCGAGTTACTATATCCAGGCTAAGTCCCGAAGGCATTTGTGCGAGTTACTATATCCGAGCTATGTCCCGAAGGCATTTGTGCGAGTTACTATAACCGGGCTAAGTCCTGATGGCATTTGAGCAAGTAGTTATATTCGGCTAAATCCCGAAGATGCTTGGGTTTGGAAGTGAGCGATCTTGCTGTAAATTTCAATTAATACGCTCATAAAATCCAAACGATGAGGTATGTTTCGTATATGCATCGGAAAAGTCGATTCGTTTTAAATAGTATTCGTTCAATTGATTAACGAATTTTCGGCCTTTAGTTAGGTTTGATACCTTGTGAATGAATATATTGATTGAAGCGTGAAGCAAGTATGTTTATGAGAATGTGCATATATGAAGTTATCCATTTAGCCATATGAATGTTATACCTTAGCCGAAACTAATTTCATTATTCAAAACTTACTAAGCATTAAATGCTTACTCCGTTTCTTTGATTCTCTGTTTTATAGATTTTGGTTCGTCAGCTATCGGCCTCGGGATTGTCGAAGTCGAAGTCGTCCACACTATCAAAGCCCTTTTGGTACACTTTTGGTTGAACTCTGAAAATGGCATGTATAGCACTACCCTTTTTGTTGTTGGTCATGTACCCTTGGTTTTGTATAAATTTGGATAGCCATGCGAAAATGGCTTATATACTCTTTGAGCATAGCATTATAATCGTTTTGTATGTTGTCCATTGAGAGGTATGGAAATGTTTAGTAACGATTAGCCATTGGAATGGTTAATCATGATCATTTTGGTGCTTTGTATGACAAATTCTAGTTGATTCATGGAAAACCATGAAATAGGTAAAGTTTACCTTAAAAATAGATGCTGACAGCAGCAGTGGCGTGGATTTGAAAAATCACTAAAAATAGTAGGAATGGAATTAAATAGTGAATAAATTATTTAATTTAACCTTGATGAATCTACTTTCATATGGAAGAAACGAAACGAACATATGAGTCGTATTTTAAGAGATATTTAAGTTTTCGTGGAACAGGGCCAAAGCGATTTCTGGATCCCCTGATCTGACTTTGGAAATTCACTATAAATTACCCAGAGATAATTAGAGGTGATTCCATATATTTATAGATTCCTTTTTGAGTCTAGTTTCGTTAGAAACAAACGGCATAAGTAATGAAGCCCTGTACTGGAAGATATATAAGTCGTAATGCATGAAGGTCAGAGCAGTCGAACCCTGACACAGGGGAGAATTTAACTAATAAACTGTACTAATTGGCTTGACCAAAAATTCTAGAAAAAAATTTGTAGATGTATATATGAGTCTAGTTTCAGGTAAAATTTATGAAACTGGTTTTCGAGTTTTGGAACTCAAGATATGATTTTTAAGGTAATAATGACGCAGTTAGCCAGCTTGTCTAAAAATTTTTAAAATGGATTGTGATAATCAATGAAATAAGTCTGTAAGTACCTTGTATTCGACTCCGGCAACGGTCACGGGTACGGGGTGTTACAATTTTATTGGTATCAGAGCTACGGTTTAGTCGATTCTAGGACTACCGTAATACGTTTGGGTCTAGCTATATATGCCATTATGTGATTATTTGATAGTGTGGTGATTTATGACAATTGAAAATGTGTTTATTTATAGTAATGGATCCCGATCCCAACCGAGCGGTAGCTGATGATCTTGAGAGTGTAGCGCCTGCTCCCGCACAAGGGACAGCGCCGGCAGACTCTCAACCTATTGCTAGTAATCCGAACGATGAAGCTAGACAAGCTTTTTATAGCGTGATGAATGATTGGTTCAACCAATACATTTGAACTAATACGGCTGTTCCACAACCTCCATTCCCGACTAATACCACCCCGCACCTACAATACCTCCGGCAACTGACCAAATAAGGTCAAATAAGCCCCCAGTTGACAGAATCCGAAAACACGGGGCTACCGAATTTAAAGCTACGGATAGCGATGATGCCGAGCAAGCTGAATTTTGGTTGGACAACACTATTCGGGTACTCGATGAGCTATCTTGCACACCCGATGAGTGCCTAAAGTGTACTATCTCCTTGCTACGTGATTCCGCCTACTATTGGTGGAATACGTTGACTTCTGTTGTGCACAGAGAGCAAGTAACTTGGGAGTTTTTCCAAACCGAGTTTCGGAAAAAGTATATCAGTCAGAGATTCATGGATCAAAAACGGAAGGAATTTCTTGAACTTAAACAAGGTTCCATGTCAGTTACCGACTATGAACGAAAGTTTGTAAGGCTTAGCCGGTACGCTCGAGAATGTATTTCTTCAGAAGCCGTGATGTGTAAACATTTTGAGGATGGGCTGAATGATAATATAAAGCTGTATGTTGGCATTTTGGAAATTCGCGAATTTGTGGTACTTGTCGAGCGAGCTTGCAAAGCCGAGGAGCTCAGTATGGAGAAAAGAAAAGCTGAGGTGGGAGCAAAGGAGTTTCGTAAGAGGTCTTCGGGGAAGCCCTTCCAACAGTTATCGAAGAAATTTAGAGATGACTTAGGCCGATCTAGATACACATCGGGTTTTTCTAGACGAGATCGCGATCGACCCCCTGCGAGTGCACGAGTCACTTCGGTCGCTAGTGTTGGAAATGATCGTCGAGACAAAACAGAGTGTCAATATTGTGGTAAATAGCATTTGGGGAGTTGTAGATTCCATGACCGCTCCTGTTACAAGTGCGGATCAGCTGACCACTTTATTAAAGATTGCCCGAGATTGTCTGAACAGAACGTAAATCAGAGTGGGAAACCTGGTGCTACTACTGCTCGGGGTAGACCATCTAGAAATACGGGCAATGCTAGTGGCGGTCAGAGAGGATCTAGAGATGCTACAACCAGATCTGAGGCTCGTGCTCCTGCTAGAGCTTACGCTATACGCGCACGCGAGGATGCTTCCTCGCCAGATGTTATTACCGGTACTTTTACTCTCGTTGATACTAATGTGATTGCTTTGATTGACCCTGGTTCTACTCATTCTTATATATGTGAAACCTTAGCATCTAGTAAGACTTTACCTATTGAGTCTACTGAGTTCGTACTTCGGGTGTCAAATCCCTTGGGTCGTTACGTGCTTGTCGACAAAGTGTGTAAGAAATGTCCCCTAGTAATTCGAGGTTCCTGTTTTCCGGTGGACTTGATGCTTTTGCCGTTTGATGAGTTTGATGTTATTCTCGGTTTGGATTGGTTGACCGTGCATGATGCGGTTGTGAATTGCAAAAGCAAGACTATTGATTTGAGGTGCGCAAATAATGAGATAATCCGAGTTGAGTCTACTGCCTTGTATGGATTGCCAACAATAATATCCTCGATGTTAGCCCAAAAATATGTGAGAAAGGGATGTGAAGCGTATCTTGCATACGTACTTGATAATAAAGAGCCAGAAAGGAAACTTGAATCTGTGCCGGTGGTTTGTGAATACCCGGATGTTTTTCCTGAAGAATTACCAGGTTTACCACCTGTTCGGGAGGTAGAGTTTGGTATTGAGCTTGTACCTGGGACTACACCGATCTCGATAGCTCCGTATCGTATGGCACCAACCGAGTTAAAAGAGTTGAAAGCTCAGTTGCAAGAGTTAACGGATAGAGGTTTCGCTCGACCAAGTTTCTCACCTTGGGGTGCACCAGTATTGTTTGTGAAAAAGAAGGACGGAACCATGAGGTTGTGCATCGACTACCGTCAGCTGAATAAGGTGACAATAAAGAATAAATATCTGATACCGCGCATTGATGATTTGTTTGATCAACTAAAGGGAGCCTCGATGTTTTCAAAGATAGATTTGAGATTGGGTTATTATCAGTTGCGAATTCGAGATTCGGATATACCCAAAACCGCTTTCAGAACGAGATACGGTCACTACGAATTCTTAGTGATGCCGTTTGGGCTCACTAATGCCCCCGCGGTATTTATGGATTTGATGAATCGGATCTTAAGACCGTATTTGGATCGATTTGTAGTTGTGTTTATCAATGATATTTTGGTCTATTTGAGAAATGAAACCGATCATGCTGAACACCTGGGATTAATGTTGCAAGCTTTACGGGATAAGCAATTATATGCTAAGTTCAGTAAGTGTGAGTTCTGGTTAAGAGAGGTTAGCTTCTTAGGTCATGTGGTGTTTGTATCGGGTATTCGAGTTGATCCGAGCAAAATTTCAGCCATACTTAATTAGAAGCCTCCGAGAAATATTACTGAGGTTCGGAGCTTTTTGGGACTTGCCGGTTACTACTGACGGTTTGTAAAAGGTTTCTCGATGATAGCCACACCAATGACAAAACTACTTCAGAAAGATGTTAAGTTTGAATGGACAGAAAAGTGTTAAAAAAGTTTCGATCAATTGAAAACTCATTTGACAGAAGCTCCAGTACTAGTGCAGCCCGAATCAGGCAAAGAGTTCGTCATTTACAGTGATGCATCCTTACTTGGGTTAGGTTGTGTATTGATGCAAGAAGGTCGAGTTGTAGCTTATGCGTCGAGGCAACTGAAGCCACATGAAAAAAATTATCCAACCCATGATCTCGAACTGGCTGCCATCGTATTCGCTTTGAAAATATGGCAACATTACTTATTTGGTGAGAAGTGTCATGTATATTCGGATCACAAAAGTCTCAAATATTTGATGACTCAAAGAGACTTGAATCTGCGACAAAGACGTTGGCTCGAGTTGTTGAAAGATTATGAGCTTGTCATTGACTATCACCCGGGAAAGGCTAATGTGGTTGCGGATGCCTTAAGTCGTAAAACACTGTTTGCTTTACGAGCGATAAATGTACACTTGTCTGTTCTATTCGACAATGTGTTAGTGGCAGAATTAAAGGCCAAACCATTGTTGATTCATCAAATTCGTGAAGCTCAGAAAGTCGATGATGAACTGGTTGCAAAACGGGCTGAATGTGTTTTGAATATGGAATTAGAGTTTCAAATTGATGATGACGATTGTTTGAGGTTCAGAAGTCGTTTGTGTGTTCCAAGAAATTCAAAACTTATTTCGATGATTCTGAACGAAGCTCATTTTAGCCGAATGTCAATTCACCCGGGGAGTACGAAAATGTACAACGATCTGAGACGTCAGTTTTGGTGGCATGGTATGAAATGAGACATTTCCTATTTCGTTTCAAAGTGCTTAGTATGTCAGCAAGTGAAGGCGGAACATCAAGTGCCTAAGGGTTTACTTCAGCCGATCATGATACCTGAATGGAAATGGGATCGAGTCACGATGGATTTTGTATCTGGGTTGCCAGTGTCGGCAAGTAAGAAAGATGCGATTTGGGTTGTTGTTGATAGACTGACTAAGTCGGCTCACTTTATCCCCGTACGCACGGATTTTTCATTGGATAAACTAGCTGAGTTGTATGTTTCTCAGATTGTGAGATTACACGGGGTACCCATTTCTATTGTGTCAGACAGAGATCCGAGATTCACCTCGCGATTTTGGAAGAAATTGCAAGAAGCCTTGGGTACCAAGTTGCATTTTAGCACCGCTTTTCATCCCCAAACCGATGGTCAATCCGAGCGGATAATTCAGATACTCGAGGATATGTTGAGATGCTGCATCCTTGAGTTTAGTGGTTCATGGGAACGGTATCTACCTTTGATTGAGTTCGCTTACAACAATAGTTTTCAGTCAAGCATTAAGATGGCGCCTTACGAGGCTTTGTACGGTCGAAAATTCCGTACACCATTGTTTTGGACCGAGCTCGGTGAAACTAAAATTTTCGGAGTTGATTTGATTAAAGATGCTGAGCAGAAAGTAAAAATAATTCGTGAAAGTCTGAAGGCAGCATCAGATCGTCAGAAGTCGTACGCAGATTTGAAACGAAAGGACATTGAGTATCAGGTGGGAGATAAAGTGTTTCTTAAGGTTTCACCTTGGAAAAAGATACTCAGATTTGGGCGTAAGGGCAAATTGAGTCCGAGGTTCATCGGGCCATATGAAATATCTGAACGAGTCGGTCCAGTTGCGTATAGATTGATTTTGCCCCCTGAACTTGAAAAGATTCACGACGTCTTTCATGTTTCGATGCTTCGACGTTATAGATCTGATCCATCACACATAATTAATCCATCAGAGGTTGAAATTCAACCCGATATGAGTTATGAAGAAGAACCGATTCGTATCCTGGCTCGTGAAGTGAAGGAGTTACGAAACAAAAAGGTTCCTTTAGTAAAAGTGTTATGGCTCAAACACGGGATGGAAGAAGCTACTTGGGAGATCGAGAACTCTATGAAAGAACGATACCCAAACCTATTTACCGGTAAGATTTTCAAGGAAGAAAATTTCTTAAAGTGGGGGAGAGTTGTGACAGCCCTAAATTGACCCTAGTCGGAAAGTGGTTTCGGGACCACTAAACCGAGTCATAAAAATAATTAACCATCATAGTTGATGCTTATTATATATATATATGCATGTGTGAAAATTTCATGTTTGAATTTTGTTAATTGTAAGTGAATTTTATTAAATAGGACTTATGTGAGAAAATTTAGAAATGTGCTAGGCAAATGTAAAGTGGCCTATTAATGCATGTTATGAAAATGATGGGTTTGCATGTCAAATTACCCAAGATTTGAGCTAGTGGCCGGCCATGCTATGGGGTGAAACATGTTGTGAATAGTGTTTTATGTTAGAAAGAATAAAATAAAAGGTTAGTAATTAAATAATGAAAAAGGGAGGGGTGATGAAAACAAAGTTGTCTCATCCATGCCCCCCTTCCATTGCCGTGAATTGAAGGAAGAAAACAAAGAAAAAAAAATGTTCATCTTCTAACATCCTTGACCGAAAATGCTAAGAAGAAGGGGGAAAGGGAAGTAAAATATTCGGCCACTCCTTCTAGTCTTGAACAAGGTATGTAATTTATGGTAGCTTTTGAAATTGTTGAATGTATTAAGCTAGTTACTAAGTCCCTTAGTTAGCCCATGTTCAAATTTTGAATCTTGTTGGTAACATGAGCAATCGGTCATAAGAAAATGTTCAAGAAATGGTTGTTGTTCATGTTATTTGGATGAGAAATGGTGAGTTTTGTTGTTTCATGTCAAGTTAGGTGAAAGATGATAGATGAGTGTTTGAACTATAAAAAGAATCATAGGTGAGCATTAGATACTAAGGGAAAAGAATCGGCTACCTTGTTATGAGCTAGGGCCATATGTGAGTTTGGTTGTGTTTGAATATTACATGCTTGATAGAATGGTGGATGAAAGTGCCGAATGTGGTCTTTGGTTTGGGCATAAGGAATAATAGTATGCATAGGTTTCGGTTTTGGTAGTACCAATGTAATTATAATTAGTTCATTTTGATGGTTCGACATGAGGTGATAAGTGAAAGTTTAAAGGTTTGCTAAATTGTCTTTGTCATTGCCGAATGTGTGTATAGTTAAAGAGAATTTGTTAAAGTGATTGGTCAATTGATATTGGGTTAATGATATGTGTATTCGGTCATAAAGTTGCACATGAGGAAATGTTAGATTAATGGTATTAAATTGCTTAATGTGATTAAAAATGCGTATGACCATTTTGTATTTGAGCTAAAGGTGGCCATATGACCTATCAAATTCATTGTCATATTCGGCCATAAGCTAGCATAATGAGACTTTAATAAGTTAAATTTGTTTGAATTAGCTCAAGAGCTTAGAGGACCAAAGTTGGATAAGGGAAAGGAAAAAGTGATCGAATAGTCGTCGAAATCATTCGACAACATCCGAGGTAAGTTTTCGAGTAATGGAACTTAGATTATGATTCGATTAGATCATGTTTTAAGCAAATCAATATCAAGCTCTTTGTATGTAACTATTGAACCGAAAATGATAATGCTTGATAAGTGACTTGTGTTTGAATTCTAGTTATGAAAATGAAATATAGATGTGTCATGATTTATTGATATGTGCATGGATATTTGGATGATAACCGGGCTAAGTTCCGAAGGCATTTGTGCTAGTGACTAATTCCGGGCTAAGCTCCGAAGGCATTTGTGCGAGTTACTATATCCGGGCTAAGTCCCGAAGGCATTTGTGCGAGTTACTATATCCGGGCTAAGTCCCGAAGGCATTTGTGCGAGTTACTATACCCGGGCTAAGTCCCGAAGGCATTTGTGCGAGTTACTATATCCGGGCTAAGACCCGAAGGCATTTGTGCGAGTTACTATAACCGGGCTAAGTCCCGAAGGCATTTGAGCAAGTAGTTATATTCGGCTAAATCCCAAAGATGCTTGGGTTTGGAAGTGAGCGATCTTGTTGTAAATTTCAATTAATACGCTCATAAAATCCAAACGATGAGGTATGTTTCGTATATACATCGGAAAACTCGATTCGTTTTAAATAGTATTCGTTCAATTGATTAACGAATTTTCGACCTTTAGTTAGGTTTGATACCTTGTGAATGAATATATTGATTGAAGCGTGAAGTAAGTATGTTTATGAGAATGTGCATATATGAAGTTATCCATTTAGCCATATGAATGTTATACCTTAGCCGAAACTAATTTCATTATTCAAAACTTACTAAGCATTAAATGCTTACTCCATTTCTTTGATTCTCTGTTTTATAAATTTTGGTTCGTCAGCTATCGGGCTCGGGATTGTCGAAGTCGAAGTCATCCACACTATCAAAGCCCTTTTGGTACACTTTTGGTTGAACTCTGAAAATGGCATGTATAGGACTACCCTTTTTGTTGTTGGTCATGTACCCTTGGTTTTGTATAAATTTGGATAGCCATGCGAAAATGGCTCATATACTCTTTGAGCATAGCATTATAATCGTTTTGTATGTTGTTCATTGAGTGGTATGGAAATGTTTAGTAACGATTAGCCATTGGAATGGTTAATCATGATCATTTTGGTGCTTTGTATGACAAATTCTAGTTGATTCATGGAAAACCATGAAATAGGTAAAGTTTACCTTAAAAACAGATGCTGGCAGCAGCAGTGGTGTGGATTTGAAAAATCACTAAAAATAGTAGGAATGGAATTAAATAGTGAATAAATTATTTAATTGAACCTTGATTAATCTACTTTCATATGGAAGAAACGAAATGAACATATGAGTCGTATTTTAAGATATATTTAAGTTTTCGTGGAATAGGGCCAGAGCGATTTCTGGATCCCCTGATCTGACTTTGGAAATTCACTATAAATTAACCAGAGATAATTAGATGTCATGCAATATATTTATAGATTCCTTTTTGAGTCTAGTTTCGTTAGAAACAAACGACATAAGTAATGAAGCCCTGTACTGGAAGATATATAAGTCGTAACGCATGAAGGTCAGAGCAGTCAAACCCTGACACAGGGGAGAATTTAACTAATAAACTGTACTAATTGGCTTGACCAAAAATTCTAGAAAAAATTTTGTAGATGGATATATGAGTCTAGTTTCAGGTAAAATTTATGAAACTGGTTTTCGAGGTTTGGAACTCAAGATATGATTTTTAAGGTAATAGTGACGCAGTTAGCCAGCTTGTCTGGAAATTTTTAAAATGGACTGTGAGAATCAATGAAATAAGTCTGTAAATACCTCGTATTCGACTCCGACAATGGTCTCGGGTACAAGGTGTTACAATCATTCTGAGCAATTCTCTCAAGAATTCTCATAGCATCATTATAAGTACAATCCAGCAGAGGTCTATTGGCTGATGTGTCAATAAGATTCCTTGTATGTGAATTTAGCCCATTATAAAAAATCTCAATTTGTGTTTCTAGTTGAATGTTGTGCATGGGACAACGTCAGAGTAAATATTTATAGCATTCCAATGTGGTGTGAAGATTTTCATCATCCAGCTGATGATAAGCAGTAATATCATTTTGAATACGAGCATTCATTATCGGCAGGTTAAATCGCAAAACAAACTGTGTTGCTAGTGCATCCCAAGAAGTAATTGATCTGGCATGTAGTGTAAAAAATCAAGTGTGGGCTCTTCCCTGTAAGGAATAAGGAAATAATTGCATCTTCAAGGCATCATTATGAATGCCTTGTTGACTAAAGGAAGCACGGATCAATAAAAAGGATTTACGATGTTCTTTCGCATCTTCATGTGTCAGTCCAGGATATTGTCCACTAGAATTCAACATTTGAAACATAACTGGCCTGAGTTCAAAATTCCCAACTTGGATTGCTAGCCTAACAACTCCTAGTTGTAAATCATCCAAGGCAGGCACTACAAAATCTCGTATAGTCCTATTTTGTATGCGAGCATCTTGCGGCAAAAATGGGTTATTAACATTTTGCTATTGTATCGGGGGTATGGCTGCATTGTTCCCTGGTAAAGCCATATTTCTTTGTTCTTGAAGTCTACTCCGAACAGTCCTTTCAATTTCTGGATCAAAATTGGTAAGAGAATTTGAATTTCTTCAGGTTAAAAAACACCTACAATGAAGTTAAAGAAATAGCAATAAAGAAAAACCAATTAGTGAATACTAAATATTATATAAGGAAAATAAAGTATAAAAGGACACAAAAACAAAAATAAACATTAAATAAACGCCATCCCCAACAATGACACCAAAAACTTAATTGGGTGTTTAACATCACAACAATAATGTGCAAGTGTACATTGTAGATGAAAGTACAGTAGACAGATGTGAGCCTGTCGGATATCAATCCCAGAGGGATGGTAGCCTTTTGGCTATTAATGTTGGTGCAACAACTAGATAGAAACGAGATAAATTGTGAGAATAGTTGTTGATGCAATAACTTGAAAACAATAAAATAAAATATGATAATGATAAATTGGGATCCCAACATGAATCTTCAGTAGAATACTAAGTGTTCACAAGGTATAAAAAGATAGGTGATTGTCGAGGCAATAAAATTCAATGTATATCTTACCTAGCGTCACTCTTCCTATTAATCTAAGACTTAAACATGCATACTAACCTCACCTTTCGATG
Source organism: Gossypium hirsutum (assembly GCF_007990345.1). NCBI lineage: Eukaryota > Viridiplantae > Streptophyta > Magnoliopsida > Malvales > Malvaceae > Gossypium > Gossypium hirsutum. Next base: position 60,446,552 of record NC_053427.1, on the reverse strand, counting down.
ATGGCAATACTGTACTATTAAGAACAAATGGACTAAATTCATCTAATCCTCACTAAATCCGTTGTAATGCTTATTGGCTCAAACTGTCACTACACTTTCTAGTGTCAGTGACTGCAGTAACACTTCCATGTTAAAAAACATTCAAACTCCAAGATTAAACAATAAAAGCAAGATTGAATAAGATAACCTTTAACCAAGACTTCTTGTGTACTTTCATATAAACAAAAAATAGAGAATAATGACTAGCATTTAGAAAGAAAAAAGAAAGAATCGAGTGGAGAATACTATTCCTAGACAACTCAACTGAATCTCTCTATTCCCTCTTGTCTCACACTTAGGTCTCCTCGTCAGAAGCTAGTATCAATCTGATTTTCATGTTGGCTCACCTGTGAAAGGCTTAAGCTGCAATGGCCACAAGCTTTAAGGTAAGATGATGAAGATGATGATCCAAAAAAAAAGCCCTCTTTTTCTTCTCACGTCCAACTTTTATGTCCTCCTTTAATAGTACAAGTGTCATTTCCTCAAAATTATTCTATCCTTGTATGTACAGGCTGGTTATACCAGACTGGATAGCTCACACAATTTTAGTTCTTATCTGGACAACTGTCAAGTGCGACGGTAATTCTGGACGTAATCTGGAATTAACTTAGGCAACAATGCAAAAAGATAGCAAAATTAAGGATAAATTAAGCTAGGATTCATTGAGTTATAAAATACAATTTGCTAAACTAAAAATGCCAAAATATACGCTAAGGATAAATAAATGGGAACAATTTAACCAAGAAGTAAGGGCAAAAACCTATGTTCTTTCTTGTGCTATCACACCCCCAAACTTGAGTTTTTACTTGTCCTCAAGTAAAATAGAAACTAGCAAGGATATAAAAAATTTTACTAAGGCAAATGATCATTCTAGCAACGTGAACCCACTAAACTTCTAATAGATGAATCATATTCAGATGAAAGAATATTTTTACTCCTAAAACAACATCGAGCACTAGGGCTTCGCCCAAGGGCATACTTGTAGACTTCAACCTCTTAGTTAAATCCAATACCTTACTTACTTAAAGCCTATTCTAAAATTTTTACTCCTAAAACAACATTGAGCACTAGGGCCTCATCGGATGGGATGTTATATTATTCCTTGAGCCCTAACTAGTCATTAATTTAGACAAATTACCTATCCAAAATCCAAGTCACTTACATAATAACTCCATAAATATTTAATAATATTTACAAGCTCGATTTATAGAAACATGGTCCCAAAACCATATTTTTCGATACCACTAATTTTTGGATTGTTACTGTTCTTATCTAATGACAAAACATCTGTCCAATTGGCCTTGATAGACGACATATTAGTCTTTCAACTGGTTTGCTTATTTCTGATTAGAGTAAGGACATGTTTAAGTCCATCTACTAATATAATATTATCTTTCCTTATTATGATCCGACCCAATAATACCACTTAGTATTAGTTAAACATTAGATAACCAGTAAGCCAATATTTGCTTCCATTTTCCTTTGTGTGCAAAAACCATTGAGGATAATAATCAAGAGTATTAATGTAATTTATAGATAATATTTTTAAACCAATCTATTAAAAAAATACAAGTTTACATAAACAAATATACTACACTTTGGGAACTAGATCTAACAACATCAACTCCTTAATCTAGCAACTTTAGAGGCAGTCTTTTTAATCGTGTCATTCGATGAAGTCTAACTCCTTAATTGATGGCAATAATGTTGGTGTTGCAAGATCAACATCTTAATGTCGCAACTTTAGCTCCAATTTATACGCATTTTCTCATTCTTACATCAACTAAGTGTCTGAAAGAAACTCAACTCAAATATTAAATCCTTAATGGCTTATATTCTTTATTTTATTAACAAAAGCATTAAAATTAACTATGAAATCTATAAAAAGAGAAAATATAACAAAAGACACTACAAAATACTTTAGAAAAAGCTCTTGAAGTGTTTAAAGAGCTTAATTTGACGTATATAAATACAAAAAAATCAATGTGTGTAGCCATATATTGGTATAAGATAGTTGGGGCATTGATTTCATGTTGTGTACATTAAAGTGCTCGCTTTGACAATTCTACGTTAGAGTCTCAAGACAACAAGAACACGAGAAAAGAATCTATTGTATCGAGACTTCCAAACACCAAAACTAAATTAAAAAAATAAAGGAAGTTTGTGACAGCCCTATTTTAACCCTAGTCGGAAAGTGGTTTCGGGACCACAAAATCGAGTCACGAAAATAATTGAATGTTATATTCTATGTTTATTATATGTGAAATTTCATGTGTGAAAATATCGTGTTTTGATTCTGTCATTTGGATGTGGAATTAGTTAAAAAGGACTTGTCTGAGAAACCACGAAAATGTGATAGGCAAATGTGCAGTGGCCAAATATTATATGGTTTAGTATTATGCGGGACTTGCATGTCAAATGGACCATTTTGAATGTAAATGACCGGTCAACACATGCATGCAATCATGTGTTTTCATATATTTATTTTAGTTGGTGGAAATTATATGTTAAATAAAGAAATAAGCATTATATTATAATGGTTTTATATGGTGAAATAATGAATTTATAATAGAAAATGGTGATAAAAACAAAGTTCCACCCATCCTTTCTTCCAGTTTTTTCGAAACCATAAAGAAAAGAAAAGAAAATGAAGCAAAGGCATTCAGCTATGGTGAATGTATAGATTAAGGTATGATTTCATGTGATTCTTTTGGATTTTTGTGGAATTGAGTTGGTTTTGAAGCTCTTAGCATGACCCATGTGCTAATTTTTGAATTCGTGATGCATGAAGCATTCGGTTATGTTTCCTATATGTTAAATTGTTGAGGTTTTGAAGTTATGTGATTAGAAAAGGTTATAGGTGAGTGTGAACTAAGTAAAAATTTCTATGAATGGTTAATATGGACAAAAATCTCAATCGGCTATTATGGAGTAAGGTGAAATTATGCTTAATTTTGGAAATTTATAATTTAATTGCTAGTAAGTGTTTTTTTTATGGATGCCGAATGTGGACTTGAATTGGGAGGTTAATAATTTGTTGTTTATTGAGTTATATATATATAGATTCGGTCATGGAGGATTTGAGATGAAGTTAATTATTGTTTTCGTTGAATAATAAGATAGACATGGACAAACTCAATTAGGTAAATTTTAAGCTCTTGGATTGAATTGGGAGGATTGAAATACTCTAGGGAGTATTCAGTTAAGGTATTGGAGATAGAATGTTGAGGTATGTTGGTTTGTGTCATTGCCGAATGCACTTGATATTAAGACATGGTTTAGTTAAATGCATTTGACATGAAAGGAATTGAGTTGCCGTGTATGTGATAGTGGGAACAGAAATTGAATTTGCTTGACTATAATTAAATGAATGTCCAATTTAGGTTTGGCATGATGTTAATATGAAAATGTTATGACAAGCTAGTCGAATTTAAGAACTATGTGCAGTCAGTCATGTTATGTGTTTAATTCATCAATGATGAAAGTGTCGTATGATATATGTGTTTGAAATTAATAGAATTTGGGTTATGATGAATTGATAAGATGATTGAATTAGTTTATTTGTTTAATTAAGCTCAAGATCAAAGAGAGCCAAGTTCGGATAAAGGGAAAGCGAAGGTTGTTGAGTAGTCGATCAGAGCTGTTTGTTCAACAATAGGGTAAGTTCTAAGCAATTAAGACTTAGATTACTATGTATGCCTACAGTACACATAGCTCATGAAATGTAAATTCTATATGTGGAGAAATGTCGAGTAGAGAATTTATTATTGAGCCGATGGTATTGAATTGATGTGCTATTTTTTATTTTTTTTTTTTTTGTTGTACTATGTGTACGTATATGCATGAATGAAAAGGGCACTATGTGTGCGAATGGGGCAGCACTATGTGTGCGTATGGAAAAGCTAGCACTATATGTACGAATGAATATATGCACTATGTGTGCGAATCTATTAACCGAGCACTATGTGTGCGAGATCGGTTATGGGGCACTATGTGCGCGAAATGATTAAGGGAATATGATCGTGGTAGGGTGTGAAATAGAACACTGATTACCATCATAGGTAATTAAGCTTTTACGAGAACAAAGATAAAAAAATGAAATGTGTATGGAATTTATATGTATGTTTCTATTTCTAAAGGTTATTGTATAATGTCTTGGAAGAAGAAATAAGAGTATGTGGTTATAGGGTATCATGAATCAATAAGGTAGACAAACTAGACTTAAATGGAGTTCTGTTGTGATTTATTTATTAAATTGCTTATGACTTACTAAGTATTATCTCATTGGAATTGTTTGTTCATCTTTATTTAGATTCTGGATCTGTTGTGAGCTCGGGACTATCATTGAAGTCATCACACTTATCGTCATCATTTTGGTATCTTTAAAGAAGCTTTAAGTTTAAAAATGTGGCATGTATAGGATAGACAAAGATGAGTTTTGTATTTTGAATGATGTAATTATCAATTTGATGAGCCATACGAAAATGGCACATGATCTAGTTTTGTGATCTTATAATGTTAAAATCTTGTTAACTAGCATGCGTATTTATGATATGGATGATATGTTATATTTATATAAGCAAAGTACCTTTGTATGTTTAGTAAATCATATTAGAAATTGAAAATGCTTCCTTAAGGTTAGTATAATGGTTTGAATGTTGGTTTTTAAGTTTAAATGTGAAATGATTTTATACTTGGTAAGCTCGGTTAATTAAGTTCTATAATAATAAGACTTACAAATGTTTTATTAGTTGAAGTACTTATTGTGAATGAATGAATCTTATGCTCAATTGGATTCGGCTAAGGGTAAGGTTTATACCAAATGAATAGTGAAATTTATATTTGCATGATGCTATTCTATGAGATCTTGACTTTATATATTTATATATATGCGCATACTCTAATATATGGCTTATTGGATTTTGGTTGTTAGATATGAATATTCGATTATATTAGGACTGAATTAATTAAATTTATAATTCTAATTTCTGATTTATATGTATGTGAAATGTTCTAAAGTTGAGTTGTTTTCGTAATGCCTCGTGACCCTACTCTGGTGACGATTACGGGCATAGGGGTGTTACATTTTAATTGGTATTAGAGCTACAGTTTAGTGGATTCTAGGACTAACGTAGTGCGTATGAGTCTAGCTATACATGCCATATGTGAATATATGATAGTGTGATGACTTCTGACGGTTAAACTTTTGTTTTCGTTTAGTAAATAGAACCTAATCCCGAGTGATCCATAGTGGACGATGTTGAGAGTATAGCGCCTGCTCCCACGCAAGGGACAGCGCCTGTTGATTCTCAACCATCTGCAAGCAATCAAGATGATGGGGCTAAACAAGCCTTCTTTTCTATGATGAATGAGTGGGTTGCTCAATATGCTCGAACAAACCCGGCTGTACAACAACCCCTGAACCTGAATAACCCTCATCTGGTTCCTGTAATACTAGTGACTACCGATCCTTTGAGACTGAGTAAACCCCCTGTTGATAAGATCAGAAAGTATGGGGCCGAGGAATTCAAAGCCACAGCTGCTGATGATGCCGAAAGGGCCGAATTGTAGCTTGATAATACCATCTGTGTTTTTGATGAGCTGTCCTGCACACCCGATGAGTGTCTAAAATGCGTTATATCTTTATTATGAGATTCGGCCTATTATTGGTGGAGAACTCTAATTTCGATTGTTCCGAAAGAACGAGTTACGTGGGACTTCTTTCAGACAGAGTTTTGCAAGAAATATATTAGTCAACGATTCATCGATCAAAAGCGTAAATAGTTTCTTGAACTTAAACAAGGTCGTATGACTGTATCTGAATATGAACGTGAATTTGTGAGACTTAGTCGTTATGCACGGGAGTGTGTTGCTAATGAAGTTGCCATGTGTAAAAGGTTTGAAGAAGGATTGAATGAAGACCTAAAGCTACTTGTGGGTATTCTTGAAATAAAAGAGTTCGTAATACTTGTTGAACGAGCTTGCAAGGCTGAAGAGCTGAGAAAAGAGAAAAGAAAAGCTGAATCTAAAGCTAGAGATTTTCGTAAGAGAACGACGAGTAAAACTTCTTTTTCAGCTGCGAAGAAGTTCAAAGATGATAGTAACATATCAAATACGACTGCGGGGATTTCTATTTGAGAGAGACCTTCAGTAGATTCTTGAGCTACTTCAGTTGCTAGTGTGGGCAACAATCGACAGGATAAACCGGAGTGTCCACAGTGTGGTAGACGACATGTGGGCGAGTGCTGGGGCAAGTCTAATAACAGAGCCTGTTATAGATGTGGTTCACGAGACCATTTCGTTCGAGACTACACGGAACCTGTTGGGAGAAATAATATGCAGAGTGCGAGATCGAGTGGTGCAGCAGTTAGGGGTAGATCACCTAGAAATGCAGGAGGTAGGAGTGGTAATCAGAGAGGGACTTCTGACATAACAGTTCGATCTGAGGCTCGTGCACCTGCTAGAGCCTATGCCATTCATGCACGGGAGGAGGCATCCTCCCCTGTTGTTATTACTGGTACATTCACTCTCTATGATACTAATGTGCTTGCTTTGATTGATCCCGGTTCGACTCATTTATATGTCTGTGAAACTTTGGCATCCAGTAGGACTCTCCCTATTGATTCTACTGAGTTTGTGATTCGAGTGTCGAATCCTTTGGGCCATTATGTATTAGTCGATAGAGTATGCAAGAAATGTCCGCTGATGATTTGAAATTTCTATTTTCCGGTCGATTTAATGTTATTACCATTCCACGAGTTTGATATCATACTCGGTATGGATTGGTTAACTGTGCACGATGCTGTAGTGAATTGCAAACGAAAGACAATTGACTTGTGATGTTCGAATGATGAGATAATTCGAGTTGAGTCTTCTGATCTGAGCGGGTTACCAACAGTGATATCTTTGATGTTGGCTCAGAAGTATGTGAAAAAGGGCTGTGAAGCTTATCTTGCTTATGTACTGGATAGTAAAATGTCAGAGAGGAAGCTTGAGACTGTGCCTGTGATTTGAGAATATCCGGATATTTTTCCCGAAGAATTACCGGGATTGCCACCTGTTCAAGAAGTTGATTTCGGTATAGAGTTAGTACCAGGAACGACTACGATATCGATAGCTCCATATCGTATGGCACCAATCGAGTTGAAATAGTTGAAATCTCGGTTGCAAGAGTTGAGAGACAGAGGTTTTGCACGGTCGAGTTTCTCACCTTAGGGTGCACCAGTGTTATTTGTGAAAAAGAAAGAAGAAACTATGAGAATGTGTATTGACTATCGACAATTGAACAAGGTGACTATAAAGAATAAATATCCGTTGCCGTGAATCGATGATTTATTTGATCAGCTAAAGAGAGCTTCAGTGTTTTCAAAGATCAATCTGCGATCTGGCTATTATCAGTTGAGAGTCAGAGACTCAGATGTGCCTAAGACTCCTTTTAGAACGAGATACGGACACAATCGATGATTTATTTGATCAGCTAAAGAGAGCTTCAGTGTTTTCAAAGATCGATCTGCGATCTAGCTATTATCAGTTGAGAGTTAGAGACTCAGATGTGCCTAAGACTCCTTTCAGAACGAGATACGAACACTATGAGTTCATAGTGATGCCGTTTGGGCTCACTAATGCCCCTGCGGTTTTCATGGATTTGATGAATCTGGTGTTCAGATAGTATTTGGATCGGTTTGTGGTCATATTCATAGATGACATTTTGATTTATTCTCGCAACGAGAATGAACATGCCGAACACTTGAGGCTTGTACTACAGATTTTACGTGATAATCAGTTGTACGCGAAGTTGAGTAAATGTGTGTTCTGGTTGCACGAGGTTAGCTTTTTAGGGCATGTTTATCCCCATCAGGTATACGGGTTGATCCGAGTAAGATTTCAGCTATACTAGATTGGAAGCCTCTGAGGAATGTTTCTGAAGTTCGGAGCTTTTTGGGGCTTGCCGGGTATTACCGACGATTTGTAAAAGATTTCTCGATCTTAACATCACCGTTGACAAAGCTACTTCAAAAGGATGTCAGATTTGAGTGGTCTAAAAAGTGTCAGAAAAGTTTCGACCAGCTGGAAACTCTCTTGACGGAAGCTCCAGTATTAATTCAGCCAGAATCTGGTAAAGAATTTTTGGTTTATAGTGATGCCTCATTGAACGGTTTGAGCTGCGTTTTGATGTAAGAGGGTAGAGTTGTCGCTTATACCTCGAGACAGTTAAAGCCTCACGAGCGAAATTATCCGACGCATGATCTTGAGGTTACTGCTATTGTGTTCGCTCTAAAAATTTCGCGTCACTACTTATTCAGAGAGAAATGTCACGTCTATTCTGATCATAAAAGCCTTAAATACTTTATGACTCAAAAAGACTTGAATTTGAGATAACGGCGATGGTTAGAACTACTAAAAGATTACGAGCTTGTCATTCATTATCATCCGAGAAAAGCTAATGTGGTTGCTGATGCCCTTAGCCGAAAACACTGTTTGCTTTGCGAGCGATGAATGTACATTTGTCTATGCCTACTGATGATGCGTTAATAGCGGAACTAAAAGCAAAACCAACATTGATACATCAAATCTGGGAGGCTCAGAAAGTTGATAATGATGTGATAGCAAAACGAGCACAGTGTAATTCGAATGAAGATTCAGAGTTTTAGATTGATGATGATGATTGTTTGAGATTCCTAAATAGATTGTGCATTTTGAGAAATTCAGAGCTTATTTCGACGATTTTAACTGAAGCTCATAACAGCCGAATGTCAGTTCATCTGGGTAGCATGAAAATGTACAACGATCTGAAATGCTAGTATCGGTGGCACGGTATGAACCGAGACATCTCTGACTTTGTTTCTAAATGCTTGATATGCCAACAAGTGAAAGCTGAACATCAAGTGCCTTCGGGTTTGCTACAGCCGATCATGATACCCGAGTGGAAATGGGATCGTGTCACGATGGATTTCCTATCCGGTCTACCGTTGACATCGAGCAAGAAAGATGCAATATGGGTTATTGTTGACAGATTGACAAAGTTAGCTCACTTTATCCCTGTTCGTACAGACTTTTCATTCGATAAGTTAACGGAATTGTATGTTTCTTAGATTGTAAAATTGCACGGAGTGCCCGTTTCTATTGTTTCAGATAGAGATCCCAGATTTACGTCGTGATTCTGGAAGAAATTGCAAGATGCTTTGGGTACCAAGCTACATTTTAGCACCGCTTTTTATCCCCAGACAGACGGGCAATTCGAGCGAGTTATTCAGATACTCGAGGATATGTTGAGATGTTGCATCCTTGAGTTTAGTGGCACGTGGGAGCGATACTTGCCTTTGATTGAATTCGCATACAATAACAATTTTTAATTAAGTATCAAGATGGCACCATACGAGGCTTTGTACGGTCATAAATGCCGTACACCATTGTTCTGGACCGAGCTCAATGAGAATAAGACATACGGGGTAGATTTGATCAAAGAGGCTGAACAGAAAGTGAAAGTAATTCGTGATAGTTTGAAAGCAGCATCAGATCAACATAAATCTTATGCAGATTTGAAACGAAAAGACATAGAATATTAGATTGGGGACAAAGTGTTTCTTAAAGTTTCACCGTGAAAAAAGGTACTCAGATTTGGCTGCAAAGCCAAATTGAGCCTGAGATTTATCGGGCCGTACAAAATTACAGAACGGATTGGTCAGTTGCTTATAGATTGACTTTGCCACCTGAACTTGAAAATATTCACGATGTTTTTCATTTTTCGATGCTCCGTTGTTATAGATCCGATCCCTCACATGTGATTAGTCCGTCAGAAATTGAAATTCAGCTTGATTTGAGTTATGAGGAAGAACCGATTTGTATTTTGGCTCACGAGGTGAAAGAACTACAGAATAAGAAAATTTCGTTAGTTAAAGTGTTGTGGCTCAAACACGGAGAAGAAGCGACTTGGGAGCTTGAAGATTCAATGAAAGAACGTTACCCTAACCTTTTCGTTGGTAAGATTTTTCGGGACGAAAATCCTTAAGGGGGGAGAATTGTGACAGCCCTATTTTAACCCTAGTCAGAAAGTGGTTTCAGGACCACAAAACTGAGACGCGAAAATAATTCAATGTTATATTCTATATTTATTCTATGTGAAATTTCATGTTTGAAAATATCGTGTTTTGATTCTGTCATTTGGATGTGGAATTAGTTAAAAAGGACTTGTTTAAGAAACCTTGAAAATGTGATAGGCAAATGTGTAGTGGCCAAATATTATATGGTTTAGTATTATGGGGGACTTGCATGTCAAATGGACCATTTTGAATGTAAATGACCGGTCAACACATGCATGCAATCATGTGTTTTCATATCTTTATTTTAGTTGGTGCAAATTATATGTTAAATAAAGAAATAAGCATTATATTATAATGGTTTTATATTGTGAAATAATGAATTTATAATAGAAAATTGTGATAAAAACAAAGTTCCACCCATCCTTTCTTCCATTTTTGCCAAAACCATAAAGAAAAGAAAAGAAAATGAAGCTAAGGCATTCGACTATGGTGAATGTATAGATTAAGGTATGATTTCATGTGATTCTTTTGGATTTTTGTGGAATTGAGTTGGTTTTGAAGCTCTTAGCATGACCCATGTGCTAATTTTTGAATTTGTGATGGATGAAGCATTCGATTATGTTTCCTATATGTTAAATTGTTGATGTTTTGAAGTTATGTGATTAGAAATGGTTATAGGTGAGTATGAACTAAGTAAAAATTTCTATGAATGGTTAATATGGATAAAAATCTCAATCGGCTATTATGGAGAAAGGTGAAATTATGCTTAATTTTGGAAATTTATAATTTAATTGTTAGTAAGTGTTTTTTTAATGGATGCCTAATGAAGACTTGAATTGGGAGGTTAATAATTTGTTGTTTATTGAGTTATATATATATGGTCATGGAGGATTTGAGATGGATTTAATTATTGTTTTAGTTGAATAATAAGATAGACATGGACAAACTCAATTTGGTAAATTTTAAGCTCTTGGATTGAATTGGAAGGATTGAAATACTCTAGGGAGTATTCAGTTAAGGTATGGAAGATAGAATGTTGAGGTACATTGGTTTGTGTCATTGTCGAATGCACTTGATATTAAGACATGGTTTAGTTAAATGCATTTGAAAGGAATTGAGTTGCCGTGTATGTGATAGTGGGAAGAGAAATTGAATTTGCTTGACTATAATTAAATGGATGTCCAATTTAGGTTTGGTATGATGTTAATATGAAAATGTTATGACAAGCTGGTCGAATTTAAGAACTATGTGCAGTCAGTCATGTTATGTGTTTAATTCATCAATGATGAAAGTGCCGTATGATATATGTGTTTGAAATTAATAGAATTTGGGTTATGATGAATTGATTAGATGATTGAATTAGTTTATTTTTTTAATTAAGCTCAAGATCAAAGAGAGCCAAGTTTGGATAAGGGGAAAGCGAAGGTTGTTGAGTAGTCGATTAGAGCTGTTTGTTCGACAATAAGGTAAGTTCTAAGCAATTAAGACTTAGATTACTATGTATGCCTAGAGTACACATAGCTCATGAAAGGTAAATTCTATATGTGGAGAAATGTCGAATAGATAATGTATTATTGAGCCGATGGCATTGAATTGATGTGCTATTTTTTTTATCTTTGTTGTACTATGTGTACGTATATGCATGAATGAAAAGGGCACTATGTGTGCGAATGGGGTAGCACTATGTGTGCGAATGAATATATGCACTATGTGTGCGAATTTATTAACCGATCACTATGTGTGCGAGATCGATTGTGGGGCACTATGTGTGCGAAACGATTAAGGGAATATGATCGTGGTAGGGTGTGAAATTGAACACTGATTACCATCATAGGTAATTAAACTTTTACGAGAAAAAAGATAAAAAATGAAATGTGTATGGAATTTATATGTATGTGTTTATTTCTAAAGGTTATTGTATAATGTCTTGGAAGAAGAAATAAGAATATGTGGTTATACGGTATCATGAATGAATAAGGTAGACAAATTAGACTTAAATGGAGTTCTGTTGTGATTTATTTATTAAATTGCTTATGACTTACTAAGTATTATCTCATTGGAATTGTTTGTTCATCTTTATTTAGATTCTGGATCTGTTGTGAGCTCGGGACTATCACTGAAGTCATCACACTTATCGTCATCATTTTGGTATCCTTAAAGAAGCTTTAAGTTTAAAAATGTGGCATGTATAGGATAGACAAAGACGAGTTTTGAATTTTGAATGATGTAATTATCAATTTGATGAGCCATGCAAAAATGGCACATGATCTAGTTTTGTGATCTTATAATGTTAAAATCTTGTTAACTAGCATGCGTATTTATGATATGGATGATATGTTATATTTATATAAGCAAAGTACCTTTGTATGTTTAGTAAATCATATTAGAAATTGAAAGTGCTTCCTTAAGGTTAGTATAATGGTTTGAATGTTGGTTTTTAAGTTTAAATGTGAAATGATTTTATACTTGGTAAGCTCGGTTAATTAAGTTCTATAATAATAAGACTTACAAATGTTTTATTAGTTGAAGTACTTATTGTGAATGAATAAATCTTATGCTCAATTGGATTTGGCTAAGGGTAAGGTTTATACCAAATGAATAGTAAAATTTATATTTGCATGATTCTATTCTATGAGATCTTGACTTTATATATTTATATATATGCGCATACTCTAATATATGGCTTATTGGATTTTGGTTGTTAGATATGAATATTCGATTATAGTAGGACTGAATTAATTAAATTTATAATTCCAATTTCTGATTTATATGTATGTGAAATGTTCTAAAGTTGAGTTGTTTCCGTAATGCCTCGTGACCCTACTCTGGCGACGGTTACGGACATAGGGGTGTTACAAAGTTCATCTCGGTACTAGTCTCGAGACATAAAAGGGTATAGCCTCGAGACATGTTCGCATCAAATTTAATTAAAATCTATCAAGTCTCAAGACACTAGTAGAATTTGGAAAAATGAGTTTGGATTTGGATCCTAACCCCGTTTTTAACCCTGTACAACATTTAAAAACTTTAAACTTGTTTCAATAGCATTTAATAATTATACTTATATGTTTAAATTGAGTTTTTATGAAATTTTATTTATTTGAATGCATGTTATTTAATAATATGCTATTGATCTAGTCTAAGCTGCATTGACAACTTAATGTGATATCACGCATTCGGTGTGACAGCCCAAAATTGACCCTAGTCGGGAAGTGGTTTCGGGACCACAAAACCGAGTCATAAAAATAATTGATTTCCATATTCTATGCTTATTATGTGTGTACATGAGTATGTGGAAGTTTCATTCTCCAATTTTGCCAATTGCATGAGAAATTATTAAATAGGGATTGATATGAGACATGGTGAAAATATGATAGGCTAATTTAAAATGGTCTATTAATGCATGTTGTGAAAATGATGGGTTTGCATGTCAAATTACCCAAAATTTGAGCTAGTGGTTGGCCATGCTATGGGTGGAAACATGTTGGGAACATGTTGGCCTAGTGAGGTATGTAGGAAAAATAAATAAAATAAGGGGCATGGGCATAAAATAATGAAAAGGAGTATGATGAATACAAAAAAAATGTGTGTAGTTGTTTCCCCCCCCCCATTGCCGTGAGCTAAAGAAAAGAAAGGAGAAAATTTTTGTTCATCCTTTCTCATCTTCATTTAGCCGAAACTAGAAAGAAAAAAACAAAGAAAAAAAAATGCTCATCCTTTGGTTCATCCTTGGCCAAAAATTTTAAGGAGGAAGGAAGAAGAAAGGTTGAAGAGGTTCGGCCATGCATGTAGCTAGGCTAAGGTATGTTTGATGATGTTCCATGAGATGCATGCATGTTTTAGTTGTTAGCTTGAGTTCTACCTAGCCCATGGTCTAAATCTTGCTATGTGATGGAAATGACACTCGGCCATGGATGCATCATTCTTGGTTGATGTTTGATGTTGTGGTGATGAGGCATGAGGATGAGTTAAGATTCGGCCTAGGTGGAGTTTGTGTTAATGCCATTGCATGCTAAATATGAAGCTTGTTAATGATGCATGTGATGGTGGCTTGATGATTCTTGAACCTCCTTTTTAGCATTTTTGAGTGAGCACATATGTGCATTGGTTGCTAAATGGAGAAGAATCGGCTAGCAAGTTGTGTGCTAAGGCCGAATATAAATTTTGCATGTTAATGAGCAATGCATGTGTTAAATTGATGGAAAGGGAGAGGATGCTTTACTAGTGTGTATATGTGTGTATTAGCCAAGTTTTGAACTTGAAACAAAAGGGTGTTTAGTCAATACAAGTGACCATACTTGTAGAATGTATTAAGTGTTGAAATCGGCCCCAAAATAGACATGCATATTCGGCCAAGGGGGAAAAATTAGCTAAAATGTTGAGTTTGATTCATGATTCCGTACATATGTGACTTTAATGTCTAATGTATAAATATGGGCTAAGTGCCTTGTGTTCCTCTTTTCGATGCTCAAATGATTAAATCAATTTATTTGTTTAATTAAGCTCAAGAGCAAAGGGGAACTAAATCCGATAAAGGGAAGGAAAAAGTGGTCGAATAGCTATCGGAATCGTTCGACAACACCCGAGGTAAGTTCTTGAGTAAAAGAGCTTAAATTATGATGTGATTAGATCATGTTTTAAGCAAATTAAAATCATGCTCTTTGTGTGGCTATTGAGCCGAATTTGCAAGAATGATAAATGTCTTGTGTTTGAGTTTTGCTAACGAAAATGAAATACGAATGGGCCATGATTTATTGTTAAATGTGCATGGTTATTTGAATGATGTCCGGGCTAAGTCCCGAAGGCTTTGTGCTAAGTGACAATATCCGGACCAAGATCCGAAGGCATTTGTGCGAGATACTAATTCCGGGCTAAGCCCGAAGGCATTTGTGCGAGATACTAATTCCGGGCTAAGCCCGAAGGCATTTGTGCGAGTTACTAAATCCGGGTTAAGTCCCGAAGGCATTTGTGCGAATTACTATAACCGGGCTATGTCCCGAAGGCATTTGAACGAGGAGCTATATCCGGTTAAATTCCGAAGGTACGTGATTTGGGAATGAATGAACTTGCTGTAAAATTCCAGTTAATACTCTCGAAACATCCCAACATTGAGGTATGTTTCGTATGTGCTTGAATTTAGTTGAGCCCTTACAAATAAGTATTCGCTCAATTGATAAACGAGCTACCGGCCTTTGGCTGAGTTGATCTTTTGTGTATGTACATAAGGGTTGATAATGTGAAGCAAGTACGATATCGTAAATTTGTGCATATGAAATTATCCGTTTAGCTATATGAATACTATACTTTTGTTGTGCTGGAATTCCTTGCTCAAAACTTACTAAGCATAAATTGCTTACTCCGTTTCATTGCTCCTCTGTTTTATAGATTTGGTTCTCCAGCTATCGGACTCGGGATCTTGAGGTCAAAGTCGCCCACACTATCAAAGCCCCCTTCTGGTACAATTTTGGTTGAACTTCGAAATGGCATGTATAGGACTACCCGTTTGTTGTGGGTCGTGGACCCTTTGGACTTGTATAAATTTTGGATAGCCATGCGAAAATGGCTTATATGTGTTTGAGTATATTGTTATAATCATTTGGTGTGGATATGCTTGACAAGGATTGGCCATGGGGATGGTTAATCACTTCCATAAATTGTGCTATTTATGCAAAAAGGGCTAGTTGAATCATGGAAACCATGAAATAGGTAAAGTCTACCTTAAAGGCAGATGCTGACAGCAGCAGTGATGTAGATTTGGAAAATCACTAAAAAATAGTAGGAAGGGAATTAAATAGTGAATAAATTATGTAAACAAACCTTGATGAATCTACTTTCATAGGAAAGTAACGAAACAATCATACGGACAGTATGTTAAGAGATATTCAGGTTCTCGTGAGACAGGGCCAGAACGGTTTCTCGATTTTCTATTCCAACTTTGGAAATTCATTATAAATTAACCAGAGATAATTAGGAGTCATACCATATATGGATAGATTCCTCTCTGAGTCTAGTTTCTATAGAAACAAACAGCATCAGTATTGAAGCCCTGTACAGGGAGATATCCAAGTCGTAATGTGAAAAGGTCAGGGTCGTCGATCCCTGTAACATGGGAGACTTTGACTAATAAACTGTACTAATTGGCCCGACCAAAAATTCTGGAAAAAAATATGTAGATGGGCATAGGAGTCTAGTTTCAGGGAAAATTTACGGAACTGGATTCCGAGTTGTGAAACTCAAGATATGATTTTTAAAGCGACTAGTACGTAGATTGGCAGTGTCTGGGAAATTTTTTTTAAGGGGCTTAAAGTCTGTTAACACCTCGTGTTCGACTCCGGTGTCGGTCTCGGGTTCGGGGTGTTACATTTGATTGGTATCAGAGCTACGGTTTAGTCGATTCTAGGACTACCGTAATGCGTTGGGTCTAGCTATACATGTCATTTTATGTGATTACTTGATAGTGTGGTGATTTCTGACAATTGTAAATGTGTTTATTTATAGTAATGGATCCTGATCCCGACCGAGAGGTAGCTGATGATCTTGAGAGTGTAGCGCTTGCTCCCGCACAAGGGACAGCGCCGGCGGACTCTCAACCTAATGCTAGTAACCCGAATGAGGAAGCTAGACAAGCTTTCTATAGCGTGATGAATGATTGGTTCAACCAATACATTCGAACTAATACGGTTGTTCCACAACCTCCATTCCCGACTAATACCCGCCCCGCACCTACAATACCTCCGGTAACTGACCAAATAAGGTCAAATAAGCCCCCAGTTGACAGAATCCGAAAACATGGGGCTACTGAATTTAAGGCTACGGATAGCGACGATGCCGAGCAAGCTGAATTTTGGTTGGACAACACTATCCGGGTACTCGATGAGCTATCTTGTACACCCGATGAGTGCCTAAAGTGTACTATCTCCTTGCTACACGATTCTGCCTACTATTGGTGGAGTACTCTGAATTCTGTTCTGCCCCGAGAGCAAGTAACTTGGGAGTTTTTCCAAACTGAGTTTCGGAAAAAGTATATCAGTCAGAGATTTTTTTGATAAAAAACGGAAGGAATTTCTTGAGCTTAAGCAAGGTTCTATGTCAGTTACTAATTACGAGCGAAAATTTGTTAGACTTAGTAGATACGCTCGGGAATGTGTTTCGTCCGAGGCTATTATGTGTAAACGCTTCGAGGATGGGATGAATGAAGATATAAAAATGTTCGTTGGCGTTCTTGAAATACGAGAGTTCGTAGTACTTGTCGAGCGAGCTTGTAAAGCCGAAGAGCTTAGAAAAGGAAAACAAAAAGTTGATGAGGGAACTGGAGAGTTTCGTAAAAGATCTTTGGGAAAGTCTCTTCAACAGGCATCGAAGAAATTTCGAGATGATGTGAGCTGGTCGAGAGGCACTTCGGGCCTTTTTAGACGAGATCGTGATCGACCCCCTGTGGGTACACGAGGCACTTCGGTCGCCAGTGTTGGGAATGAACGTCGAGACAGAACGAAATGTCGATATTGCGGTAAATGGCATTCGGGGAGTTGTAGATTCCCTGACCGCTCCTGTTATGTAACACCCCGAACCCGAAACCGACACCGGAGTCGAACACGAGGTGTTAACTGACTTTAACCCCTTATAAAATTTATTTTCCAGACACTGCCCAATCTGTGTACTAGTCGTTTTAAAAATCATATCTTGAGTTTCGTAACTCGAAAATCAGTTTTGTAATTTTTCGCAGAAGCTAGACTCATGTGCCCATCTATGTATTTTTTTCTAGAATTTTTGGTCGGGCCAATTAGTACAGTTTATTAGTCAAAGTCTCCCATGTTGCAGGGGTCGACTACACTGACCTTTGCCCATTACGACTTGGATATCTCCCTGCACGGGGCTTCAATACTGATGCTGTTTGTTTCTATGAAAACTAGACTCAGAGAGGAATCTATACATATATGGTACGACCCCTAATTATCTCTGGTTAATTTATAATGAATTTCCAAAGTCGGAGCAGGGAATCCAGAAACCGTTCTGGCCCTGTCCCACAAAAATCTGATTATCTCTTAATATACTGCCCATATGATCTTTTCGTTACTTCCTCATGAAAACAGACTCATCGAGCTTCGATTACATAATTTATTAATCAATTAATTCCACTCCTACTATTTTTAGTGATTTTTCAATCTCATGACACTGCTGCTGCCAGCATCTGTTACGAAAGTAACTAGGTCCATTTCATGCCTACCCTTGATCCAACTCAATCGAACATTCGTGCCATTTTCGCATGGCTTAAAGTTTACATGCCAAAGTTCAAACACAACGTAATAGCTTATACATGCCAAAATGTTCTTCTAAGCCAACTAAGAAGAAAGTACCAAAACTTGCTATCCGGTGTGATGACTTCGATGACGGCCCGATCACGCAAAAAGAGATGTGTCCAAGAAACCTAGAATAGGTGACAAGGAAACACCGAGTGAGTTTATAACTCAGTAAGTCATAAGCTATGCACTACCATCCATCAATAACATTATCACAAGAGAAAACAAAATGGAACGAGGCTAATTACTCCATCCATTCCGAACCATACCATAGTTCCTCCAACCTATCGATTCAATTTCATATCAATTCATGCATTCACATTCCATATACTCATCAATAGGACATTGAAGCATTTTCATAAATCAATTTATTTTCGTTACAATCAAACGACTAAACGGCCTTTCACCCATCCTACGATAAATTTTATGTACGTGACTTCAAGTATAGTTGTCACATAGGTTCAAACTTACCGAGCTCAACACCAAGTATAAGCATAGCACCTATTAGCCATGTACTCAAGACACTTACCCGATCTGCTGTCCGCGATCGACTCAATAGTGTCCCACACATAGTGTCCATAATGATTCACGAATGCATATTGAGTCCGCACACTCAGTGCTATATAATCAACTCGCACACTTAGTGCTACGTAATCAAATCGCACACTTAGTGCTACATAGTCAAACTCGCACACTTAGTGCCGCATGGTCAATTCGCACACTTAGTGCATCATATTCATTTCGCACACTTAGTGCAACATAGTCAAATCGCACACTTAGTGCTGTACAATTTAATCCCGCACACTTAGCGCCAATCTCATGGTCATAAATGGTTATACCCGCACGTTTAGTGCCGAGATCAACAACTCAGTACATCTTACCTCTTTTCTTTTCATTCAACAATTTCATCATCACATACGTACATGCATATATATATATGTATATTTATTCATTCCATTCAGCATCAATACATAAACATTATGACCATTTGAAATAATACCAACTACATGCTTAATGACTTACCTTGTGTTGGGTAAGACGGTTCCAACTCGACTACTCAGTGATCTTTTCTTTGCCTTTATCGGATCTAGTTCCCTTTTGCTCTTGAGCTTAAGTTCAACAAAATTTAAAATAGTCATTAATCGACTATTCAAGTATTAGTTTCAGAATAATATATATATTGATTTTACCTTCACACACATAGATTATAGTAAGCTTTATAATAGTCAATAAGTAACTCATTGGCAAATTTTCATTAATGTTTACAACAAAATCACATATTCACTACGAGCTGTTTTCCTGAGCAGTAGTCGCTAAATTGTTTATAACTGGAGCTACAAAACTCCAAATCACTAGCCGTTAATTTTCCCTAAATATATACTCGTATATCTTCCATCCATAAAATTTTCAGAATTTTTGGCTTGGCCAATCAATACCAGATTTTTCTTAAAGCTTCCCCTGTTTCACTGTTTGACTATTCTGACCACTCTTCACTACGAATCAAATTTCTCATTTTACAGAATTCAAAATGTGTTGTATTTGATCTCATTTGAAACTAGACTCATTAAGGAGTCTAAGCATATAAATTTTATCTTATAATCATTTTTGTACAATTTATAATGATTTCCTAAAAACAGAACAGGGAATCTAGTAGTCATTTTGACTCAGCCCCACAATACTTCAAATATCTCAAGATCGGTAACTCTTTTGTTTTTATAGTTTCTTTTGTAAGAAAATAGACTCTTCAAGCTTTAATGGCATAATTCACTCAGCTTCTAATTCAACTCCTACAAATTATGGCGATTTTCCAAAATCACCTTACTGCTGCTGTCCCCAAACAGATTATTACCAAATCAAATACTAACATTAGCATTTCACCTTAATAGCTAGCTTACCAAGCCTTAATTTAACATATTAATCTTTAACATATCTTTCACTTTTCATCAACAACTATCAAAAAGCTCAAGCACTCATCAATGGCAAAACACAAAATCATCATCAATCCACAAAATTGAACCATGGGTTTTTAGAACTCAAGTCAACTACTAAAACATGCATGCATCTCAAGAACAATATCAAACATACCTTAGTCTAGCAAACCACCATAGCCAATTTTCTCAAGCTCTTCCCCTTCCTTTCTTTCCTCTATTCGGCCAAAGGTGTTCAAGAATGAACACATTTTTTTTTTGTTTTCTTTCCTCAACTCACGGCAACAAGGGGGGTATGGATGAGACCATTTTTTTTCCATCACCCTTCCTTTTCATTGTTTAATTACCATGCTCTTTATTTTATTTTTCTTAGCATACATCACTAGCATAACATGTTGGTGACATGTTTCCACCCATAGCATGGCCAGCCACTATGCTTTAATTTGGCTAATTTGACATGCAAGGACAAACACTTTCCCACATATATTAATGGGTCACTTGAACACTTGCCTAGCATATTTCTAAATTGTCTCACATAAGTCCCTACTAATAAATTCCACATACACTGACCAAATTAAAGTATGGAACTATCACACAAACATTTACGCACATCATAAACACAGAATATAATCTTTAATTATTTATAAGACTCGGTTTTGTGGTCCCGAAACCACTTCCCGACTAGGGTCAATTTTGGGCTGTCACAACTCTCCCCCACTGAAGAAATTTTCGTCCCCGAAAATCTTACCGGTAAATAGGTTTGGATATCGTTCTTTCATCGAGCTCTCGGTTTCCCAAGTAGCTTCCTCGATCCCGTGTTTGAGCCATAACACCTTTACTAGCGGAACTCTTTTGTTTCGTAACTCCTTCACTTCACGAGCTAGGATACGCATCGGTTCTTCTTCATAACTCATATCAGCTTGAATTTCAACCTCTGATGGGCTAATTATGTGCGATGGATCAGATCTATAGCGTCGAAGCATCGAAACATGAAAGACGTCATGGATCTTTTCAAGCTCAGGGGGCAAAATCAATCTATACGCAACTGGCCCCACTCGTTCGGAGATTTCGTACGGCCCAATGAATCTCGGGCTCAACTTGCCCTTACGGCCAAACCTAAGTACCTTTTTCCAAGGCGAAACTTTAAGAAACACTTTATCTCCCACCTGATATTCAATGTCTTTTCGTTTCAAATCCGCATACGATTTCTGACGATCTGTGGCTGCTTTCAGACTTTCACGGATTACCTTTACTTTCTGTTCGGCATCTTTAATCAAATCAACTCCGAAAATTTTACTTTCACCGAGGTCGGTCCAAAACAATGGTGTACGGCATTTACGACCGTACAAAGCCTCGTAAGGTGCCATCTTAATACCTGATTGAAAACTATTGTTGTAAGCGAATTCAATCAAAGGTACATACCGTTCCCATGAACCACTAAACTCAAGGATGCAGCATCTCAGCATATCCTCGAGTATCTGAATTATCCGCTCGGATTGACCATCGGTTTGGGGATGAAAAGCGGTGCTAAAATGCAGCTTGGTACCCAAAGCTTCTTGCAATTTCTTCCAAAATCGCGAGGTGAATCTCGGATCTCTATCCGACACGATAAAAATAGGTACTCCATGTAATCTCACAATCTGAGAAACATACAATTCGGCTAGTTTATCCAATGCAAAATCCGTACGCACGGGGATAAAGTGAGCCGACTTAGTCAGCCTATCAACAACAACCCAAATCGCATCCTTCTTACTTGCGGACAATGGCAGTCCGGACACAAAGTCCATTGTGACTCGGTCCCATTTCCACTCGGGTATCATGATCGGCTGAAGTAACCCTGAAGGCACTTGATGTTCCGCTTTCACTTGTTGACATATTAAACATCTCGAAACAAAGTCGGAGATGTCTCGTTTCATACCATGCCACCAAAACCGACGTTTCAAGTCGTTGTACATTTTCGTGCTCCCCGGGTGAATTGACATTCGGCTACAATGGGCTTCGTTCAGAATCATCGGAATGAGTTCCGAATTCCTTGGAACACACAAACGACTTCTAAACCTCAAACAACCATCATCATCAATCTGAAACTCCGATTCCTTGTTCGGAATACACTCAGCTCGTTTTGCAACCAATTCATCATCGACTTCCTGAGCTTCAAGAATTTGATGAGTCAATAATGGTTTGGCTTTTAATTCAGCTACTAACACATTGTCAGGTAGAACAGACAAGTGTACATTCATCGCTCGCAAAGCAAACAGTGATTTCCGGCTTAAGGCGTCCGCAACCACATTAGCCTTTCCCGGGTGGTAATCAATGACAAGCTCGTAATCTTTCAACAACTCAAGCCAACGTCTTTGTCGCAAATTCAAGTCTCGTTGAGTCATCAAATATTTGAGACTTTTGTGATCCGAAAACACATGGCACTTCTCACCAAACAAATAATGTCGCCATATTTTCAATGCAAACACAATGGCGGCTAGTTCGAGATCATGGGTCGTATAATTTCTCTCGTGTGGCTTCAATTGTCTTAACGCATAGGCCACAACTCGACCTTCTTGCATCAATACGCAACCCAACCCAAGTAGGGATGCGTCACTATAAATGACAAACTCTTTACCCGATTCGGGTTGCACCAAAATTGGAGCTTCAGTCAAATGAGTTTTCAGTTGATCGAAGCTTTTCTGACATTTCTCCGTCCATTCGAACTTAACATCCTTTTGAAGTAGCTTCGTCATTGGTGTGGCTATCATCGAGAAACCTTTGACAAATCGTCGGTAATAACCGGCGAGCCCTAGAAAGCTCCGGACTTCGGTAACATTTCTCGGAGGCTTCCAGTTAAGTATGGCTGAAATTTTGCTCGGGTCAACTCGAATACCCGATGCGGATACCACATGACCCAAGAAGCTAACCTCTCTTAACCAGAACTCACACTTACTAAACTTAGCATATAACTGCTTATCCCGCAAAATTTGCAACACTTGCCTCAGATGCTCAGCATGTTCGGTCTCATCTCTTGAATAGACCAAGATGTCATCAATAAACACAACTACGAACCGATCCAAATACGGCCTGAAGATCCGATTCATCAAATCCATAAACACCGCAGGGGCATTAGTGAGCCCGAACGGCATCACTAAGAACTCGTAGTGACCGTACCTCGTTCTGAAAGCAATTTTGGGTACGTCCGAATCTCGAATCCGCAACTGATAATAACCCGATCTCAAATCTATCTTTGAAAACACCGATGCTCCCTTTAATTGATCGAACAGATCATCAATACGCGGTAACGGATACTTATTCTTTATCGTCACTTTATTCAGTTGACGATAGTCAATGCACAACCTCATGGTTCCGTCCTTCTTTTTCACGAACAATACTGGTGCACCCCAAGGTGAGAAACTCGGTCGAGCGAAACCTCTATCCGTCAATTCTTGCAACTGAGCTTTCAACTCTTTTAACTCGGTTAGTGCCATACGATACGGAGCGATCGAAATTGGCATAGTTCCAGGTACAAGCTCAATACCAAACTCTACCTCCCGAACAGGTGGCAAACCCGGTAACTCTTCAGGAAAAACATCCGGGTATTCACAAACCACCGGCACCGATTCGGGTTTCTTTTCTAACTCCTTGTCATCAAGTACATACGCGAGGTATGTTCGCACCCTTTCCTTACATA